>NC_057804.1:300296507-300563051 GCF_018294505.1 Triticum aestivum | reverse complement strand
TTAAGGCCCATATACCTCCCCGGGGGATTCCGATAACCTCCTAGTGCTCCGGTATTATCCCGATCTCACCCGGAACCATTCCGGTGTCCAAATATAGTCATCCAATATATCGATCTTTATGTCTCGACCATTTCGAGACTCCTCTTCATGTCCGTGATCACATCCTGGACTCCGAACTACCTTCGGTACATAAAAACACATAAACTCATAATATAACCGTCATCGAACTTTAAGCGTGCGGACCCTACGGGTTCGAGAACTATGTAGACATGACCGAGACACGTCTCCGGTCAATAACCAATAGCGGAACTTGGATGCTCATATTGGCTCCCACATATTCTACGAAGATCTTTATCGGTCAAACCGCATAATAACATACGTTGTTCCCTTTGTCATCGGTATGTTACTTGCCTGAGATTCGATCGTCGGTATCTCAATACCTAGTTCAATCTCGTTACTGTAAGTGCATCTAGTGCCCCTTAGTGATTTTGGTGTATTGAAGACTTATAGGTTAAGGGACTAATGCGTTTGTGAGTGTACACAGGTCTATAAGTCTAAGGAGTTCTATATTTACAGACAAAGTCGACCCCTAAAAATGTATATCTTCGACTGAAGACTTTGGTATTTCTGAAGACTTTCATGAAGACTTTGAAAGTGAAGAAATTGGTGTATCCATGAAGACTTGATATTCATGCGAGGAATATGAAGCTTGAAGACATTCGTTTTCATAGTTTTGTTTTTCTCTTTCTTGAGTCATAGGAAACACCGTACTGTTAAAGGGGGTCGAGGAAATACTAAGGAAAAATTTCCAAGTGATGCTCAACTCAAAATCCTACACCTACCAAACCCTTCGAGTGAAGCCTTTGGAAATCTCATACAGTTCAGTCATTTCTTCAGTGACAGAGACGAAGTTCTTCTTGTCGCTGAGGAATTTGTTCTGACTGAGGAGTTAGGAATTCGCCAGCGCGGATTGCCTACACAGTGAGGAACATGATAGCCCTGAGGAATTTGAGAGTCAAATTTCCGACCGTTGCTGTGCTGCGCGCCAGCTGTCCCAAAATATCTTATCCACCTAACGGTCATATCAGACAAGGGCATTTATGTCTTATCATGTCGGGCTGCTCCCTAGGCTATAAATAGCCGCCCCCTACAACCACTAGTTGGTTGGCTGCTCCAAGAGAAACTGACACTTGTCATTTGAGAGCAACCCATCCTCCGAGGACTTTGAGCGAAAATCATCGAATGAGGAAAATCCCAAACCCAAACACCTACAAACCCCAAAGTGATTGAGCATCACTGAAGAAATTGATCCTGCGTGGATCCGACGCTTGTTACCTTTGAAGACTGTGCTTCTTCCAGACGGTTAGGCGTCATGGTCTAGAGCATCCAAGAGAAATTGTGGATTGCGGAGTGACCAAGTCTGTGAAGGTTTGGAAGTCGCCTGAAGACTTACCAAGAGTGATTGGACGAGATCTGTGTGATCTTAGTTCAAGGAGAATATGGCGAGGACTTGGTGTCCTGAGCTGCGTGCTGAGCGACTGGGTGTCCGGGACTGCGTGTTCTCGAGTTTAAATACTCAGCCGCTCCAACCAGACGTACAACTGAGACAACAGTTGGAACTGGTCGAACAAATCATTGTCTTCACCAACCTTACTGGTTCTATTTCCTCAACTCTTTCATTTCCTCATTACTGTGTTGAGTAATTGTTCATATCTGTGTTTGAAGACTTTGACTGAAGATTTTCTCAATTTTCTTAGTTCAATTTCTTTAGTCTGTTTGTCTTCATCTTGTGATATCCTGTGTTTACGCTTTTTGTACTCTGTGCTTGTCTTCATTTCATCATGATGACTAAGTCTGTATCCTGTTATGCTTACTTCTGAGTACTTATTCCGCTGCTAGTAGTTCTTCGCTAAGGAATTTCCTCACCGGCAAATTCCTCAATGAAGAATTCATAAAAATCGCCTATTCACCCCCCTCTAGTCGATATAACGCACTTTCAATTGGTATCAGAGCAAGGTACTCCCTTGTTCTGTGTGATTTTGGTTTAACCACCTGGAGTTCTAGTTATGTTGACCGCAAGTATGATCAAGGTCTCCGCTGGGTGTCCTACCTTTGATGGCACGGACTACCCCTACTGGAAGAATAAGATGCGAATGCATCTTGAAGCAATTGATAACGATCTCTGGTATGTTGTGGAAAATGGTGTTCCCTCGGTCACACCTTCTCTGAATGCTGCTGATGTGAAGAGATTCAAGCAACTCGATTCTCAAGCGAAGAATATCATATGTGGCCATCTGAGTAAAGGACAGTATGGTAGAGTGAGTGCTTTGGAAACTGCTAAGCTTATCTGGGATAGGCTCTCCAAAGTAAACGAAGGAGTCTCAACTCAACGCGACTCTCGTGTTGACGTTCTTCGCAATCTCTTCAACCGCTTCAAAAGACTCGACAATGAAAATGTTCAGCAAACCTTCGATCGCCTCACTGACATCTCAAATGAGCTTCAAGCGCTTGGCGGCACTGACATCACCGGTCATGAGGTGGTGACGAAATTGCTGAGATCGCTAGATTCCTCATTTGATACTCCAGCACTGATGATTCAAGAGCGAGCTGATTACAAGTCACTAGATCCCGCTGATATCCTCGAGAGGCTAAATACTCATGAGTTCCAGCTTGCTGAAAAGAGAGATCTCTATGGTTCAAGCTATGGCAAACCACGTGCCCTGAAGGCCAAGGCTGTGTCTGAATCTGAATGTGAAGACTCTGGTAGTAGCCTTGGTGATCCTGAAGAATTGAGCCAGGAGCTAGCACTGCTCGTGAAGAAGTTCCAGAAGTTCTCAAGACATGGTCGCTTTGGAAAATCCTCAAGAAGCAGTGATTCCTCATCAAGTGACTATAAAAGAAGACTCTGCCACAAATGCAAGAAACCTGGTCACTATATTCAGGATTGTCCTCAATGGGAAAAGGAATTAAAGAAGAAGAAATACAAGGATTACAGTTCTGAGGACGCTAAGAAGAAGAAGAAATCTTCAAAATCTTCATCATCAAAATCCTCAAAGTCTTCATCTCACAAGAAGAGTAGCTCCAAGAAGGCTCGGGCATTCATTGGCAAGGAAATGGACTCTGAAGCTGAATCTGAGGAACATGAAGAAGAGGAGGCATCTGAGGAGTCAGAGTCTGGTGTGGCGAGTCTGGCTCTCGCTACTGCTTTCGTCAGCAAGTCTATCTTCAACTCTGAAGAAATTGACCACACCAACAAGGCTGATGAAGACAATGATGACTACGCTCCCACCTATTGCTTCATGGCAAAAGGTGCCAAGGTAACAAAATACCCCTCCTCTGAATCTAGTGGGGATGAATCTGATGAAAATCTTAAGCCCAGTTACTCTAAACTTGCTAAGATTGCTGTGAAACAACAAAAGGCTATTGAAAAACTTCAAAACATGCTAGACAAAAGTGATGATATGTTGGGTGAAGAAATGGACCGCACTAAAGACTTAACTGAAAATCTTCAGAGACTTCAGTCTAAGTTTGACAATCTTCAAAGTCATCATAACACTCTCTTATCTGATCACGAGAAGCTTTCTTATGAATTTCTTTAAAGAAAGCAAGATCTTGAGAAACTAAGAGTGAGTTATGAAGATCTTCTGAAGGATCGCGATTCATTACTTGCTCAACAAATCAGCGCTACTCAAGAAGAATTTGTTCTTCCATGCTTAAAGTGCATTGAACGTGAATCTGCTAATTCTTCACCTGAATGTTCAAATGCTTCAACTGTTACAAATTCTTCACCTGCCTCTGCTATCACTAATTCCTCATCTGAGGACATTGCTAGTACTACTAATGATGCAGGGTTGAAGGAATTGTACACGACAGGTGTTGGTGTCAAAACCGGCGGATCTCGGGTAGGGGGTCCCGAACTGTGCGTCTAGGCGGATGGTAACAGGAGACAAGGGTCACGATGTTTTACCCAGGTTCGAGCCCTCTTGATGGAGGTAAAACCCTACGTCCTGCTTGATTAATATTGATGATGTGTGTTACAAGAGTGGATCTACCACGAGATCAAGGAGGCTAAACCCTAGAAGCTAGCCTATGGTATGATTGTTGTTCGTCCTACGGACTAAAGCCATCTGGTTTATATAGACACCGGAGAGGGCTAGGGTTACACAGAGTCGGTTACAATGGTAGGAAATCTACATATCCGTATCGCCAAGCTTGCCTTCCACGCCAAGGAAAGTCCCATCCGGACACAGGACGAAGTCTTCAATCTTGTATCTTCATAGTCTTGGAGTCCGACCGATGATGATAGTTCGGCTATCCGGACACCCCCTAGTCCGGAACTCCCTCAGTAGCCCCTGAACCAGGCTTCAATGACAACGAGTCCGGCGCGCATGTTGTCTTCGGCATTGCAAGGCGGGTTCTTCCTCCGAATAATTTATAGAAGATTGTGAACACCAGGATGGTGTCCAGCTCTGCAAAAATAAATTCCACGTACCACCGTAGAGAGAATAATATTACACAAGTTCAATCTGCTGACGTATTTTGTGGCGTGATGTCACACCATTACCAAGCCTTTACTCGAATTGTTTTTATTGTATCACCTCAGCGCATTTAGCGAGGCGGTTTCCTTGGCACGTCTTGTCGAAGTAGAGATCGTGTTCCCCTTATTCCGGGATTCCCATCAATACGAACGTGGGCCACCCAACCGCGCCATTAATTGTGACACTTGGGAGATAAGCGAGTTTTACCAGGCCGGTGGGGACACATGTTTTTGTCTGCCCATATAAGGGGATAAAGATCCAACCCTTTTACCTGCGCCTTCTTCCTCCTTGGCTTATCCATCTCCGCGAACTCGAGCTCCAGCGCCCAAGTCCGCACTTCTCACCTCAACCTTCTCCAACTATGTCCGGAGCGGGGGGCAAGTGGATGGCCTCCTCCGTCACGGAGGGGCAGATCCAGAAGCTGCGCGATGCCGGATATTTGTCCAGCGACATCGCGCACCGGCTCCCCGACGAGGGAGAGCTCATCCCCACCCCCAGGCCCTATGAGAGGGTAGTATTTCTTCCCCATTTCCTCTGCGGACTGGGCTTCCCACTTCATCTCTTTGTCCGGGGGCTCATGTTCTACTACGGCCTAGATTTCCATGATCTGGCCCCGAATTTCATCCTCAACATCTCAGCGTTTATCGTCGTGTGCGAGGCCTTCCTCTGCATCCAGCCCCACTTCGGCTTGTGGCTCAAGACCTTCAGTGTCAAGCCGAAGGTTGTGAAGGGAAGCCAAGCGGAGTGCGGAGGCGCCATGGTGGGCAGGATGTCCCACGTTACGTGGTTGGAGGGCACTTTCGTGGAAACCATCAAGGGGTGGCAATCGGGGTGGTTCTACATCACCGAGCCGCGTGACCCTGATTGGGCAGCGGCCCCCGAATTCAGATCCGGCATCCCTACACGGCTCACCTCCTGGAAAGAGAGTGGCCGGATCTGGGGGGATTTGGAGGAGCTGACCGGACTCCAAGCCTGTATCCAGAAGCTGGTGGACAAGAAGCTCAAGCTTGTCAACGTAGTTCAGGTCATGCTCATCCGCCGGATTCTCCCGTGCCAACGACGGGGCTTGAACATGTGGGAGTTCGATCCGGCGCAGCACCAGACTCTGAGCGGGCTCTTCGACACTACGTACGAAGATGTCTGGAAGGTGCTGTTCAAAGGCGCCGAGGCTCCCGCATCCGCTACCGAAGATCGCGGATTCCGCTTGCAGCGTCCAGCTGACGAGGTATGTGATTTCACCACTTGTTTTCCATAGTTTGACTCTATGCGGGATCTAAACTCCCTTTACCTTTGACAGGACTGGCTGGCGAAGGCCGAACGGACTATCTGTCCGGCCCCATTGCCAGAGGACCCAGCGGACGCCCGCCTAACGGGGCTGCTGGCTCCGGCACCCCACGTGGTGCCGGAGAAGAAGGCCAAGAAGAAGGCCACGGGGACTCGAAAGAGTTCCCGTTTTCAGGTGCTATCGGATGATGAATCCGAGGCCGACTCCTCCCACCAAGGCGAGGAGGAGAAGAAGAAAGCCTCTCCCCCAGTGGGGGGAGGGAAGAAAAGGAAGGCCTCCCCAACAAGGGAGGCCGAGGGGTCCAAGAAGGGAAAAACTCTTCTCCCGGACTGCTCCACCAACGCCAGTGACGACGACGAGGACTGACCTCCAAGGGCCAAGCCTCTGGCGAGATCGTAAGTATCCGGACTCCCGAATAACTTCAAGGTTTGTCTTTTTCACCACATAATGTCTTTCTAATGCCGCATACAACCCTGCAGTCCGCCCAAGGATGATATTCCCGCTTCGTCGAGCGGGTCCTTAGGTGCGTCAGATATGGATTCTCTTCTGACTGCCTCCACCCCCTGTGCCGCGGACGATGCCGAGGTGGGATCCCAGGAGGGGACCCACCAGGAGGAGGAGGCTCCGGAGGTGTCACAGGACAACCTCCCGGACTTTGCACCGGACTCGGCCCCGGAACCCACAGTGGCTCCGGAGTCCGGCGGTCGACCCCTTCGCAAGAAGGGCAAGACCGTGACGCCGGCTGCCTCCGTCCAACCGGAGGCGCCGGATAACTTGCAGGAGGCGCCGGATAACTTGCAGGAGGCGCTCAACGACGCCTCCATCAAAGAGGAACACCGCACTGTTATGAGTGCGGTGATTCAGAAGGTGCAGCTCGCCAAGAGCGGGCTGACCAAAGCCTGCCGCAGCCTTCTAACAGGCTTTGAGGTAAGAATTTCGATATGTATAAAATGGTACCGCATAGACAGTAGCCCCTGATGCTCGGTTCGGTGTTCGGAAAGAAAAGCCGGACTGAGGATCTAAAAAGATATACGCAGGAGTCATAAAAAATATGTCAATATGGGATTGCAGGCTGCGCTGCTGACCTCTGCCGCACTGACTGCGGAGGCCAATACTTTGAAGGAAAACCTCGAGCGGTCCGAGAACGAGCTCGGCCGTGCCAAGAAGCAGCTCGAGGACAAGGAAGGTGAGTTACACCTTATTAAAATTGTACCTTACAGAAAAGGATTTTGGTTGCAAAAAGAATGACAAGGATAACGTGGGTATTGCAGGGGCCACCAATGAGGTGGCGACCCTGAAAGAGGCGGTGGCCACGGCCGAACGAAATGCGGCCGCAGAGCGCACCGAGCGAGAGAAACAGGAGGCGCGGGTGGCGGAGGTACAACAAGAGCTCCAGGATCTCGTGAAAAAACATGAGAGCCTGGAGCGTGGCTCGAAGACTCGAGAGTCTGAGCTTGCAACGGCTCTTGAGAGTGCCAAAGCCGCTAAGGCCGAAGCCTACAAGGCCCTCCAGGAGATTGAGGCGGTGAAGAAAATAGCAGCGGGTAAGGCATTTTTCATGCAAAGTAAGCATGTGAGTGTTAATTACCTGTTGCTTACCTGAATTCGAAGCTCTCCAGGAGCTTTCGCAGATCTTCCTCGTAGCGTGTCCGATGCTGCCGCATTCTACCGGGCCGAGGAGGGGAGCTCGACAGAGAAGGTCTTCTAGTCTCAGTATGCTGAGGCCGGACATCCGATGCCCCTTAGCGACCAGCTGAAGCAACTGGTCGAGCTCCACAAGGCGGCCGAACAGGCCATGAAGGGCCTAGTTCGGCTGTGGCCTAAGGAGGCCATGCCTAGGAGCTACTTCGGCCTGGTGCGGCGGCTGGTGGATGCGTGCCCGTGGGTTGAAGTCATCAAGCACTCCGCCTGTATTGAGGGTGCCCGTCGGGCCCTTGCCCGCGCAAAGGTGCATTGGGGCAAGATGGATGCCCAGAAGCTTGTGACGGACCCGCCACCAGAGGGCAAGGAGCATCGCACGCCCGAGATGTATTATAAGAGTGTGCTGAAGGGCGCCCGCACTATTGCGGGGGAGTGCTCCAAAGATGTAATTTTTGAGTAGACTCACATTTTGTTATCCTGTGCGCTGAAAACTTAGTTCATATGCGCTAAGCAACGCTTGTTAATTTAAAATATTACCTTTTGTGCGGCTGTTTATCAAATCTGAGAGATGGCAAGTCGTCGGCTTCAGCCCCCATGCCACGAGTGCTGGGGTGTTCAGGATAAACTTGAGCACTCTTGTTCCCATTTTTGGGTCCATCTAGGGAGGCGCTCAACACAGCGAACAAGGCAACCGGACTTATAATGCTTGAACACTCTCACTTAGCCATAGAATTCTATAATTTTAAATTTCGGCGAAGCCCCTAGTCTTCGGAAGGCCGAATTTGGGGCGCTATCCACGCCTGGGCCGGACAAGATCCGGCTCCTCGCTCTAAGCGGCATAAGTCTTTAAGGACTCACAAAAACCTCTCGAACAGCGACCGGCTCTCGCCTCATCATGACGGTCAGTTTTAGCTTTCTCCACTGAGGTGTTAACCCAGCTCAACTGGGGCGCAATCGCAGTGGTTCTCCCAGTGCTACCTTAGCCGATACAACGGAACGTAAGGTATCAAAACATGGGAGCCGGGCAAACCCAACTATTGACCCAAGACATGATTCGGAGCCGATGCATATAATGCTATAAGTTCGGGGTGCCGCACTTGTGAAAGTGTTCGGACTTATCACACCATGATGCGGGAAACATAAGCCCCTGGTGTGTTTTAACTGTACCAAGTGTACGGATGCGACATGTCGTAAATGAACATATGTATAAAAAAGAAATGCAATTATAAGCAAAAAGTTGCTGCATTGTTTTATTCAATAAGTGCTGCTATGATGCAAAACGATACAAATAGTGCGATAAGCAAGGGATGGGACTGTTAAACATGTCCCCCTCCAGGGGTAGGCTGCGGATTGGTGTAGAAAAATGCTCGTAATGGAGACCACCTGTATATTCGTTGTAGCCTTTATCCTTCCCTGGCTGTTGCATCGTGAGTTCGGCAGGTCTGCTGCCGGACAGGGCCTCTGACGAACGGAGTCCTGTGGGTAAAAAATAAAAGGTAAAAAGAAAAAAGAACGACACACTTGAGAGCCCCTGGTGTGGTTGAGCCGCAGTCTGGGCTTATCGTGGTCGTGCCCCTCTCCCCGTGCCCATGGTATCTTTAGAGCGTAATGGTGTACGCGAAGGACCTGTTTTGACGTTTTGCAGGGGCTGGGGTTGGGGCCGCACTGCTACGCGTGCTCGGAACGTGCCAGGTGGTCTTGTTGTAGGTTACTCCAGGCGCGCTTAGCTATGTCTGGCCGCTTAACGGCCGGACTCGAGAATTGCCTTAAGAGGCTGCATTGTACTTCTACCACGAGAGCCGCTGTATGTTCCTCCGTTCGAAGAGAACGTTCAGTGTTTCCGTTGACCGTGATGACTCCTCGAGGGCCTGGCATCTTGACCTTGAGGTATGCGTAGTGCGGCACCGCGTTGAACTTTGCAAACGCGGTACGTCCGAGCAAGGCATGATAGCCGCTGCGGAACGGGACTATGTCGAAGATTAACTCCTCGCTTCGGAAGTTAACCGGGGATCCGAAGACCACTTCCAGTGTAACTAAGCCTGTACAATTGGCTTCTACACCTGGTATGACGCCTTTAAAGGTCGTCTTGGTAGGTTTAATCCTTGAGGGGTCTATGCCCATTTTGCGCACTGTATCCTGATAAAGCAGGTTCAGGCCGCTGCCGCCGTCCATCAGGACTCTGGTGAGGTGAAATCCGCCGACGATTGGGTCTAGGACCAATGCGGCGAATCTGCCGCGGCGGATGCTGGTGGGGTGGTCCCTTCGGTCAAAAGTGATCGGGCAGGAGGACCATGGATTGAACTTCGGGGCAACTGGCTCCATCGCGTATACATCCCTTAGCGCACGCTTCCGCTCCCTTTTGGGTATGTGCGTTGCGTATATCATGTTCACCGTCCGCACCTGTGGGGGGAAACCCTTCTGTCCTCTATTGTTCGGCGGTCGGGTCTCTTCCTCGTCATCGCTATGCAGCCCCTTGTCATTGTTTTCGGCAATTAGCTTGCCTGCCTGCTTGAATACCCAACAGTCCCTATTGGTGTGGTTAGCTGGCTTTTCGGGGGTGCCGTGTATCTGGCACAAGCGGTCGAGTATTCGGTCCAAATTGGACGGACCCGGAGCAGTTCTTTTGAATGGCTTTTTCCGCTGACCGGGTTTAGAGCCTCTGAATCCGACATTGACTGCCGTATCCTCACTATTGTCGCCGTTGATGCGGCGTTTGCTTTTGTTACGATGCGACCTGCCATTTCGGTCCTTGAAATCCGGACTGCCAGAATTTTTGCTGAGGTTGTTGCTGCGTGCTAGCCAGCTGTCCTCACCCGCGCAGAAGTGGGTCATGAGTGATGTAAGGGCTTCCATGGATTTCGGCTTTTCCTGTCCCAGGTGCCGGGCAAGCCACTCGTCGCGGATGTTATGCTTGAAGGCCGCGAGGGCCTCCGCATCCGGACAGTCGATGATTTGGTTTTTCTTAGTTAAGAACCGTGTCCAGAATTGTCTGGCCGATTCGTCTGGCTGCTGAATTATGTGGCTTAGGTCATCAGCGTCTGGTGGTCGCACATACGTGCCTTGGATGTTATCGAGGAATGCGGCTTCCAGGTCTTCCCAACTCCCAATTGACTTTGCTGGCAAGCTGTTAAGCCAATGCCGGGCTGGTCCTTTAAGCTTGAGGGGGAGATATTTGATGGCGTGAAGATCGTCACCGCGGGCCATGTGGATGTGAAGAAGATAGTCTTTGATCCAAACCGCGGGGTCTGTTGTGCCATCGTAAGATTCGATATTCACGGGTTTAAACCCTTCGGGGATTTGATGATCCATTACTTCATCTGTGAAGCATAATGGTTGTGCGGCGCCTCTGTACTGGGCGATATCACGACGGAGCTCAAAAGAGCTTTGTCTGTTTTGTTCGGCCCGGCCGGACTTACTGTGTCCGGCGCGACGGTTGTCGTCACGTACCGTGGGGCGCCCACGCGATCCATAGATCGATCTTGATTGTCTTGCCTTATCCTCCAATATATCTCGCAAGTCCGGAGCGTTCCCCTGTGGCCTTGTGCTTTTCGAGCGATGCCGAGGTACGGGTCTAGTGGAGGGCCTAGAGGCCTCTCTGTCGCGACCACGGGGTGGTCGGTCAGCCGTATTGTCTCCTGGTGATGCGGGTTCATACGCTTCCTCCTCTAATCAGGGGAGCAGCTTGCGTTTAGGGTAGCTTTTGGAGGGGCGTTCGAGCTCAAGCTCTTTGGCCGCGAGGACTTCAGTCCATCTGTCGGCTAGCAGATCTTGATCAGCTTTAAGCTGTTCCTGCTTTTTCTTGAGGCTGTTCGCCGTGGCCATAAGCCTGCATTTAAAACGCTCTTGTTCGACGGGATCCTCAGGCACGACGAGTTCATCGTCGTCGAGGCTTGCCTCGTCTCCGGAGGGAGGCATATAATCCTCTACCTCTTCTTCTGCCGCTCTCTCATGAGGGCTGGCATCTCCGTCCTCCTGCACTGCATCTTGCTGGAGTGGGTTGTCTTCGGCACTGTCCGGTGTATTATTATCTCCGGTGCCGGAGTCTTCATTCTTGCTGTGGCGGGATTTAGAGCGGTGCCGCTGACGCCGGCGCTTGGGCTGCTTCTTGGAGGGGTCATCCTCCGCTGTTTCTTCGCCATTCCCGCCTTTTGGGATATCCACCATGTATATGTCATATGATGAGGTGGCTTTCTAGTGCCCGGTAGGCGCTGGTTCTTGGTCGTCTCCGGCATCTTCGTCCATACCGTGGATGTCTTCGGAGTCGTAGTCTAGCATGTCAGTTAGATTGTCGACAGCGGTTACCAAGTGGGTGGTGGGTGGGCTTTGAATTTCTTCGTCGTCCGCATCCCAACCGTCCTGACCGCAGTCCGGCCAGGGCTCTCCTGATAACGAGAGATACTTTAGCAAACTCAAGATGTCACCAAAAGGTGAGTGTTGAAAGATGTCCGCTGCAGTGAACTCCATGATCGGCGCCCAATCGGATTCGATCGGAGGGGGCGCGGGAGGTTCGATGTCCGGAAAGGAGTCCGGCACCTTGGAGTCACGAGCTTCATGATGGACAAGGTCATTGTTCGGCTCTATCGCCGTAGAGGTTGCAGCCCCCGAGGCGGTGTCTAGCCATCCGTCCTCGATCTGCGCAGCCAGCTCCGAATTGAAGATCGGAGCGGGTTCGAGTGCGGCCCCCAGGGTACTATCCGGTTGCAGAGCTAAATCATGCTCGCCGTGACAGTGCGGTACGCTTGGCTGTGGCTCGAATCCATCGAGGATCAAGTCCCCGCGGATGTCAGCCGTGAAGTTCAAACTTCCAAGTCTGACCTGACGGCCAGGGGTGTAGCTTTCGATCTGCTCCAGACGGCCAAGCGAGTTGGCCCGCAGTGCGAAGCCGCCGAATACGAAGATCTGTCCGGGGAGAAAGGTCTCACCCTGGACTGCGTCATTGATGATGGTCGAAGAAGCCATCGAGCCTATCGGTGACGACACAGAGGAACTCTCAATGAAAGCACCAATGTCGGTGTCAAAACCGGCGGATCTTGGGTAGGGGGTCCCAAACTGTGCGTCTAGGCGGATGGTAACATGAGACAAGGGACACGATGTTTTACCCAGGTTCGGGCCCTCTTGATGGAGGTAAAACCCTACGTCCTGCTTGATTAATATTGATGATGTGTGTTACAAGAGTGGATCTACCACGAGATCAAGGAGGCTAAACCCTAGAAGCTAGCCTATGGTATGATTGTTGTTCGTCCTACGGACTAAAGCCATCCGGTTTATATTGACACCGGAGAGGGCTAGGGTTACACAGAGTCGGTTACAATGGTAGGAAATCTACATATCCGTATTGCCAAGCTTGCCTTCCACGCCAAGGAAAGTCCCATCCGGACACGGGACGAAGTCTTCAATCTTGTATCTTCATAGTCTTGGAGTCCGGCCGATGATGATAGTTCGGCTATCCGGACACCCCCTAGTCCGGAACTCCCTCAACAGGCATGTACAAAAGCCTCAAAGGGCATCAGATTCTTTGTGATGTGCTCAAAAAGCAGATCCTCAACAGAAACCCTAGGAAAGAGGGTATTGCCTTTGAGAGGAAACTCAATGCTGATGGAACATATTGGAAGCCTGAGCAGTACCCCAAAACCTCATGGGTTGCTGCAAAGGGACCTCCAGTTGATCCATCTAACTTATCTGGCTTTACATGTGAATCTTCTCATTCTTCTGATGAGTCATTTGACTCCAATTATAAACTGTTCAAAAATCAGAATGGTGAAGTATTTGCTAGATATGTTGGAACTAACTGCAGGAACGGTTCCCCTATGAAGAAAATCTGGGTTCCCAAAAGTTATGTTGAAAGTCTTCAGGTGAATGTTCTCATGACACCACCTGTGAAGAACAAGAACCCCAGATCAAATTCTTCATATGGACCTAATTCTTCACACGGATCAAATTCCTCAAATGGATCAAAGTCCTCATATGATCATCATCGTGCTAACAACTCTGTTTCGCAGGATAGAGCTAAGGGCTATGAATATGCGCATTATTCTTCAAATCATTATGTTCATAAGTCCTCGAAGAATTTCTCTGCTTATTCATATGCTTACCCTAACCCCTCTTATGTGAAACAAAATGGATTGGCCTCTATGCCACCTTTCTCATATGGTGCTAGCAGAGTGATGAACTCTTTGCCACCCCTTCAGATGTGGGTGGTGAAGAAAAAGAACTAATCTTTTATGCAGGGTCAGGTCTCCAAACGTGCCTTAACGTCTGAAGAATTTACTGGAGGCCTGACAAAATGCCTGAAAGGACGCATGCGAATCATGATGAAATGAACTTTCATTTCACACGTCCTCATACTGAAATATCTGTTTTACTGTTTGATGAAATTCATCTGATGACCTTGATATCATATTCTTCACTGATGAAGTATATGAGATCGTAAGTTGCACTAATTTATCTGCAGGATGATCAGCCCAAAGTCAATGAGTGGGTTCTCGATAGTGGATGTACAAATCACATGACTGGTGACAAGAACCTATTGATGGATGCTCCCTTAACACTGTCACATCTGAAGCACATCATCTTCGCTGACAAAGGCAAAATTCAGGTATTGGGTCTAGGTAAGGTTGCAATCTCAAAGGATCGACACATGGACAAAGTCATGCTTGTCGAGTCCTTAGGATACAACCTCATGTCTGTCTTAATGCTTTGTGATCTCGATATGGTTGTTGTCTTTGGAAGATATCGATGTGTTGTGATCATGGAAGCTGACTATTCCAAAGTCTTCGAAGGCTTTAGGAGAGGAGATCTATATATTGTTGATTTCTCTACAGGACCACAACCAGCAATGTGCTTACTTGCAAAAGCTTCAGAAGGCTGGCTATGGCATCGACGACTTGGTCATGCTGGCATGAGGAATCTGAACATGCTTGCGAAGAAGAAGCATGTCATTGGCATTGAGAATGTCAAATTCCTCAAGGATCACTTATGTGGAGCCTGTGAAGCTGGAAAGATGACCAAGGCCAAGCATCCAGCAAAGACTATCATGACCACTACTCGTCCATTCGAATTACTTCACATGGATCTCTTTGGTCCTAATCATTATTCTGCTGTTTCGAATGATGCATCTCTATATGGCTTTGTCATTGTTGATGACTATTCTCGTTACACATGGGTACACATTGTCACTTACAAACATGAAGTGCAGGAAATCTTCAAACGATTTTCCTCGAGGTCTTCAACCAACTTTGGTGTGAAGATCAAGCACATCAGAACTGACAATGGGACCGAGTTCAAGAATTCCAGTCTTGATGGCTATCTTGATGAACTTGGTATTACTCATGAGTTATCTGCTCCTTATACTCCTCAGCAGAATGGCGTCGTGGAGCGCAAGAACAGAACCCTCGCTGAAATGGCTCGCACTATGCTTGATGAATACAAAACACCTCGTCGTTTTTGGATTGATGCAATTGATACTGCGTGCCACATCATCAATCGGGTATATCTTCACAAATTCTTCAAGAAGACTGCCTATGAACTCCTCACTGACAAGAAACCCAATGTGAGTTATTTCAAAGTCTTCGGTGCTAAATGTTGGATTAGAGATCCTCATCACAATGCTAAATTTGCGCCGAAAGCACATGAAGGTTTTATGCTTGGTTACGGAAAGGACTCACACACCTACAGAGTCTTCAACAACGTTCTTCACAAGGTTGTTGAAACTGTAGATGTGCGGTTCAATGAAACTAATGGCTCACAAAGAGAGCACCTACCTTCTGTGATAGATGAACCAGAACCTGAGGATTCTATCAAGTTCAAGGCTACTGAGGATGTTATTCCTACCGAAGAATCTATTGAAGAATTCATTCCAGAACATGAAGAAAATCGAGCTGGTGCACTTGATGAAAACACTGAAGAAAATGATGCTGAAGAAAATGCTGATCAAATTCCTCAACGACAACCAGCTCATCCTCGCATTGCAAAAGAAGTGCAAGTTGAAAAGATCATCGATGACATTCAAGCGCCAGGTCCTCTCACACGCTCAAAAGCTTCACATTATTTAACTTTTGTGGGCACTATGCTTTTGTCTCTATCACAGAGCCCACTAAGGTAGATGAAGCATTTCTGGAGCCTGAGTGGATTCATGCCATGCAAGAAGAATTACATCAGTTCGAGCTCAACAATGTCTGGGAACTGGTCAAACGTCCAGATCCTCACAAGCATAATATCATCGGCACAAAGTGGATCTACCACAACAAGCAAGATGAAAATGGCCTTGTGGTGAGGAATAAGGCACGACTTGTAGCTCAAGGCTACACACAGGTTGAAGGAATTGATTTCGATGAAACTTTTGCACCTGTTGCTAGACTTGAGGCTATTCGCATATTACTTGCTTATGCTAACCATCATAATAATGGTAAGCTTGAGGAAGAAGTATATGCTGCTCAACCCCCAGGTTTTGAAGATCCAAAGAATCCTGACAAAGTCTTCAGACTTAACAGGGCCCTGTATGGCCTCAAGCAGGCCCCTCGGGCGTGGTATGACACTTTGAAGGAATTCTTCATGAAGAATGGCTTCACACCCGCTTCACTCGACCCTACTCTCTTTACTAAATCTTATGATGGTGAACTGTTTGTGTGCCAAATATACGTTGATGATATTATCTTTGGCTGTACTGACCAACGTTATAGTGATGAATTTGCCTATATGATGAGTGAAGAATATCAAATGTCTATGATGGGAGAGTTGAAATTCTTTTTAGGTCTTCAAATTCGTCAACAGCACAATGGTATATTCATATCTCAGGAGAAATACCTCAAGGAAGTTCTGAGGAAATTCGGCATGCAAGACTGCAAAGGTGTCAAAATTCCTATGCCCACAAATGGCCATCTATGCACTGATGAAAATGGTATTGACTTTGATCACAAGGTATACCGCTCCATGATTGGCTCTTTATTGTACTTATGTGCATCTAGGCCAGATATAATGCTTAGTGTTTGCATGTGTGCCCGATTTCAAGCTGCACCGAAGGAATCACACCATAAGGCTGTGAAGCATATTCTTCGATATCTAGCTCACACACCAACACTAGGATTATGGTACCCCAAGGGCTCTTCTTTTGATCTCATTGGATATTCTGACTCTGACTATGCTGGTGATCGTGTGGACCGCAAGTCAACATCTGGTACTTGTCATTTCCTCGGACGATCCTTGGTCTGTTGGTCCTTGAAGAAACAGAACTGCGTATCACTGTCTACTGCAGAGGCTGAGTACATTGCTGTTGGTTCTTGCTGTGCTCAACTACTATGGATGAAGCAAACCCTCAAGGACTACGACATCAACGTGAAGAATGTGCCTCTCCTCTGTGACAATGAGAGTGCCATCAAGATTGCTCACAACCCAGTTCAGCACTCGAAGACAAAGCACATACAGATTCGTCATCATTTTCTTCGTGATCATGTGTTGAAGGGCGATATCTCCATCGAACACGTGAAGACTGAAGAACAGCTAGCAGATATCTTCACAAAGCCCTTGGATGAGAAGAGATTTGGCAAGTTGCGGTGTGAGCTAAATATCTTAGAATCTTCGAATGTTCTTTCAAAAAGGACACACATCCTGACACTTATGCAAAATTGATGACTTAGATGTGCAACACATGAAGAACCGTTTTTCTTCAATCAATGAAGAATAACACTCTAAGTGTGAAGAAATTAATGAAGAATTTGATTCTCAGAACCCTACGACAATTGTACGCGGTGTGTGAAATCATCATTCTTATACGGTGGGTCACGCCACCACCAAAGTTGAAAATCTTCATTTTTGAAATTCCTCAGTTTTTCAAATTCTTCAACTTTGCAAAATCTTCAATATTTCCGTCGTTTTTCTTCATTTGACTATATATATATATGACTTTATGTCGTCTACATCATTCACTTATGGCTATTTCTTCAAGTTGCATTTTTCTGCTAAGTGAATGTGATCGGACCCTTCCCCCTCTATGCTATACTCAACCCAATCTATTCACAATTCTTCATGTGGGTTCTATTTGAAACTCGTTCAAAATCTTCACTGTGTCTTTGACAGCTGAAGAATTTGCAAATGGAACTTTAAAACTAATCTTATCCAAAATTTTCGGTTTTACCGCTCAATCCGTTCCGGATCCCACGAAAGACTTATCTACTCACCCACGATCTAACATGATCTCCACTCCTCAGTACGTGGGTGACACATGTCAAGCGAAGGAGAAGGGTCAGGGGCAGGTTCGTCCAAAATCTTCGGGCGAACAGTTTTTCACTGCGTCTATAAATACCCCCTCATCCCTTCCTCACTTCCTTTACTCCGCTCGACCACTCTCTCTCTCGCTCGAGCTCCTCAAACCCTAGCGCCGCCGCTACTCCATCGTCACCGGTGAGGAAGAGCTTCACTGCCTCGACCTCGTCGCCGTCGTACTCGCGCCGACCGCGGAAATCTTCACTCCGCCACCGCCGTAGCTGTCTTCCTCCGCCAAGTTAGGGCGTGGAAGATCTAAACCGACGAACTTCACTGTTCTGCTTCTCAGTTCATCGTGTTCTTCACACAGGGTAATTAAAAGTTACATTTACTACCCCTTTTGATTCGAAATTTCACAACAAAATCTTCAGAGGTGTTTTATTCTTCAAATCCTCACACACAAAAACACCTCACTAGTCATTTGTTCTTGATTCGTTTCTCTAAGCATCGTTTTTCTTCAAGATTCCTCAATTGTGTGCATCTTTGATCTATACAACTCTGGAACCTAAGACAAAGAACGCTTAGTGAAATTCTTCAAGGCTCATCTGGTTAAATTCCTCAAACTTGTTCTTTCTGAAAAACCTTCTGAGAACGTATATGACCTCTCCAAATTCCTCGCAACTATACTCTATTCACAGGTACTCATGTCCGCTGCTGAATCACTAGGTTCTCATCAACTTAACTCATTTGCAGCGTTCCTCGAAGAAAAGTTGCACACTTCTTCAGAAAATTCAATTGTTCAAATCCCTCATCTGAAGAATATGGCTGATGGTAAGAGGCCGCAGAAAGGAGGAAAGAAGCCAGAGGTCATGACTGCTTTTGAAATCCCTGAGGACCTCTATGTTGATTATTGCACACCTGATGAGGCTAAGTATGGAAAAGAAACCAAAACTTAGCGCAAGGTGCGCATACAGAAGATTGAACGGAGATGGGCAAGAGAATGGAGGGAGTACAAATATGTGACTCCAAAGTATATGAAGAAATTCACACTTAATCCTCCATGCCCAAGAGCTCCATTGGCACCTGGCCAAAGAGCTGACCCCACCAGCATCAAGCATGGTGAGGATTTTCCTGAAGAATGGGCCAAGCGCCAAGCTAAGTTGGCGAGACAAGCTAAAGAGGCAGTGAGGAAATTAAATGAAGACGCTGCTGCTGCTACTGCCACTGAGGTCTCTATCAAGCCAAAGAAATCAAGGGCAAAGAAGCCTGCTCACAAGCCAAGTGCTTCACCAACTATGCCCTCACGGCCAAGTTCCTCAGCAATGCCCTCACGGCCAGAATCTTCAAAGCCCTCACGACCTGTACCAACCACTGCTCCTCCTCCAAAGTCCTCAGTTGCTCCGGCAATGTCCTCAACACCTGTACATCTGGCTACATGCCAAAGGACAACAGGCATCTCTATTGCCTCTGGTGCCTCAGCAAGTTCCTCAGCTGCACCAAAATCTTCATCAGGCCCCACTCCGTTGAAGAATAAGGCAACAGCTGGTCGAGGTACTCGGCCTAGTACGAAGAAGAAACAGGTTGCTTTCCACGTGCCATCTGACGACGAAGCTGATGATGATGAACTTGCAGAAATCATCAAAGACCGACAAGAAAGGGCCGCTAGAGCCAAAGGCACAAATGTGCCACTACTTTTGGATCCAAGGGCGATCCTTGATTACATTGATCTCTGGCACAAGGATCCAAATACTCCTATGCCTGATTTCAAGTTGACTCCTGGTCAAAGTCACATGCTGACCCATTTCATCACTGAAGAGAAATGGAAAATTGAGAAGGCCAGGAAAATCAAGAAGACTCAGTTCAGAAAAGAGAAGTTCCTGAAGAATAACGTTGTCAATATGACACCTGATGAACTCCTCAAGATCCAAGCTGAAATCAAAACCCTCAGCAATGACTTCAATGCATACTATGCTGATTGGCAAGGAGCCAAAGTCAGGTTTGTGAAACTGACTGAGAAATTCACAAATGTTGTAGCCCCATCGCAACAAGAAATTCCTCATGCTGAAGCATCTGCTCAGCCAACTGAAGAACATGCCAGCACCGCTGATGACATTCAGGCTGGTGAAGAAAATGCTAGTTCCAGGGCTGATGACTCCATTCCAGCCGCTGAAGAAATTGTCAGGGCATCCACTAGTGGTGCGCCTGAAGAAACTGAAAATGTCAGGGCAACTGCATCAGTTGCGCCTGAGGAAATTCAACCAGATTCCTCAGCTCCTCCTGCGCCTACACCAACTCCTATTCTTCCATCTGCATCAGATGTGAGGAAGACCAAGGCTGCAGAGCGAGCTGCAGTGAAGAAAAGGAAAGCATCCAGTGCTTCAGAATCTTCAGCTCCAAAGAAAATGAAGCCTCTGACAAGTTCTATTGAGAATCCAATTGATGATGTTCCAATTTCCACCATGTCATCAAAGGACCTTGTTCCTTTTGGTGAGGAATATGTGATCCCAAGCGGATCTAATGAAGAACCTCAATCTGCTGCTTCGTCAGAGCAGGTTGATGAAGAAATTGAAGTGGATGCGATCCCTTCAACACCTGTTGCTTCCTCGCCAATGCCTCAGTTCACAGCTGAAGAGGCTGGCGTTGAAGAAATTGAAGATGAAGACATGGACATTGGCTGCACAACGCCAGTGATGAATGATGACTTTTGGGAAAGTCAGCACTCCAATACTCCACTCTTCACCCCACTTCAACAAATACCTCAGTCCCCCGCACCAGTTGTTCAAACGGGCTCTAAAGAAACTCATCTCACCTCGTCTATGCAAGAAGACATTCCAACCGCTAGTGCTGAAGAAGCTGTTGTTGTTGAACCCTTGAACACGCAGCCTGCTACTGAAGAGGAACCAGAAATTCCTCAGCCTGAAGAACATGGGATTGCGATTCCAGAGGTTGTGATGCCACTCACTAACACTCCAGTGCCCAAGCCAACGGATCCATTCTCCAAGAAGCAAAAGTTCAAGGCTGAAGATTTCTTTAGCGAGCATGTGTTCTTCACTGACTATAACCCCTATGACTCTGCTCGCATAAGGAAGAGGCGTTTCTGGACTACTAGTCAAGCAAATTTCTATTCCTCAGTGATGTTCAACAAAGACAAAGTCTTCGATCATGAACACATTCCTCATGTAGACATGGAGTCTCTGCCGTGCTTCGAGCCAGTCCTCAGTGTTCTTCACGATGCTGGACTGTTAAATTTCTGCACTGACATCTGTGACTGGAATGAAGAACTCATTCTTCAGTTCTATGCAATGCTGCACATCACAGGGAACTCTGAAGATGTGAATTCATGGGTGTTGGACTGGATGTCAGAAAATACTCACTACAAGGCACCAGCAACTGAATTGCTTCGTGCCCTCCCACTCAGTCTTCCCCTTGACGGTGCTCGTTGTGTCTACAGTGAACCTGAACTTTCAAATCATTTCATGCAAGTGCTGATGAAGCCATTGAAGCCAGGGCAGGCTCCTCGAACCAAATTCCTCGTCAAGGAATTACTATATGTGCCCCGGACTGTCTATCGCATTCTGTCGAAGACAATGAGTCCTATCAAAGGCCACGACTCAAATGATGAACAGGTCATTGGCATCATGAAGAACATGCTTTTCAATATCATTCATGGCGTTCCCGTAAACTTCCATGATTTCTTCATGAGGACTCTGGCGAATATTGCTATGTCACCATTTGAGCTGAAGCCGTATGCACCATGGATTATGAGATTCATCAGGGCGAGGGCTTCACTAAATTACAAAGCTAACACTTTGAACCATGGCAGCTACTTGCCTCCGATTGAAGTCCTCAAACGGTCATATTCCTCAGCCGATGACAAAGGCAAGGCAACTGCTATGATAGGTGAAGGCATTCGTCCATTGGATGGTCAATTTCGCAAGGCTGCATCCTACTCCACCAATGATGACTCTGCCACACATGACTCTGCCGCCAAGCAAAATCCTCAAGCCACAGCTCCTAGGGTGATGACTGATCGTGAGTTACTCCTCAGTCATCATCAAAAGGTTGATCGCAATCATAAATGGGTCAAGCGTCAGTTTGGTTCAATTCTTCACAACATGACCTCAACACACAATGCAGTGAAGAAAAACCAATAGTACCTCCATGAAACCTTCAACTGTACCTGGGCTGTTCTCTCTCATGTCTACAACGCTGCAGATCTGAAGAATATGGGACTCAAGGAAGAATTTGACTGGTCTGCACCTCCACCAAAGAAATTCAAGAAGGTCAAAGTTCCTTCCTTGGTGGCCACCTCCTATTCTTCATCATGCGTGTCAGGACCCCGACTCGATGTCACATCGATCTAGCTGGTAACACCTCATATCACTTTGCGGCCTCACGCACGGTATTCCCACGGGTGTCGTCTTACCTTTTCCCGGGACCGTTTGCGCCTTTTGGCTCACGTATATGATAGTGTCGCTAGCATCCATATGATAAAGAGCCCGGGCTGACATGACTAGTCGTAAACCCAAAGTGGCACAGACTTACAGGGACAGGCATCCATGACCCAGCTTCGAACGTGTCGGTTATCAGCAAGTGGGTCCGGGCTGTAGCACTAGGCTAGCAGGACTCCGGTAAACCGGGCTGTAGCGAGCTAACAGGACTCCGGTACTCAAAGCGTGACATTTCCCCGAAGGGACAGACACAGGAACGAAGAAGGACACATGCCGGCCAGCCTAAGTGTTCCAGAGCAGTAGCAAGCTACCATGGCTCAGCGGTAACACTAGGAGACATTTCCCGGTAAGAGAGGCTACTAAAGATAAACAACTAGATAGTCAGACCCCACACATACCAAGCATTTCAATCATACACACAATATGCTCGATATGTGCAAATACAACGAAGCATCACAACATGACTCTATGACACAAGTACTTTATTTAAGGCTCAGGGAGCCATACATATCATACACACAAAGGTACGGGTCTCACGACCCAACATACAAGTCATACAATCATACAGGCCAGCAGCGGAAGTACTTTGTCTGGGTACAGACAACTAGTAAAATAAAATAGGCTTGGAAGCCTAACTATACTACGTGGTCCATCACAAGCTCAGGGTCACCACCTGGGTCCTTAGCCTACTCGTTGATGTCAACGTCTACATAGAACCCATCAGAAGGGGTTGCAGCGTCTTCTGTAAAAATGTAGATTATAGCAACATGAGTACAAAAGTACTCGGCAAGACTTACATCAGATCCTACATACATGCATAGTATCAAGAAGGGTTGGTGGAGTTATTGCAGCAAGCTAGCTTTGACTCTTGGCTAGACTATCCTACGATACTCCAACTTGAAATAGTTTTGCGCACACGAGTCCACTATTCACCACTTCAATACACTACCGAGGATCCACCTCCGTCTTCCTACGGAAGAGCCATCCTCGGCACTCACACTTATCTTGAGGCTTTTAATAGTATCCATTTACTTGTCTATGAACTGTATAGGCAACCAAGTAGTCCTTTACCGCGGACGCGGCTATTCGAATAGATCATATTAACCCTGCAGGGGGTACTTCTTCATACACGCTCTCACCACTTACCGTCGTTTACACGACATGTACTCGGCAACCTTCAAGCGGAAGCCCAACGTGGGTGTCGGCCACGACCTACCTAATCACCTAAGCCTCCAGTCCAGGTTTATCGCCTATTCAGGTTCCATCCGCAGGGAGTCCGGCCGAGGTTTCCCATACGGCCCCGAACGATGTGAACAGGGTTCCCGAGATACCTAACGGGTATTCGGTACACCCGGACACGTACCTACCGCATCACAGCCCACCCCTACGGTCAGCGCTGTCCACGGCCTCCAGTAGGCTACAAACACCAGAAACTACTTGCAACTCCTGGACGGAGAACTAGGGTGAATAAGAAGTCGAGAGGGTCCATTGGTTTCGGGCCCAATGCATGGTAGTAGCTGATTCTTAAATCACACATACAGATCTCAGTGCTTAAGGTCGGCTTCAATGAAACAACCCACCATGTACTCCTACATGGCCTCTCATCGATACCTTTACCAAATCGTGTTCACCACACCACTCTCATTACCGACATAATCATTTCACTCTAGCCCATCCCCAGATGAACCAGACCTGACACGACTCTAAGCATAGCAGGCATAGCAAGGTAGGAACAACACATACATATGGCTCAATCAACTCCTACACATGCTAGTGGGTTTCATCTAGTTACTGTGGCAATGACAGGTCATGCAGAGGAAATGGGTTCAACTACCGTAGCACACAGCAGTTTGAATCGCGTTGTCTTAATGCAGTAAAAGAGAGCAGGAGCGAGAACATGGGATTGTATCGATATGATCAAATGGTTGGTTGCTTGCCTGATGGTTCGTTGCACGGATACGGTTCTTCGCTAGGGTAAACAGGGTACTCCTCGGGAACAGATCCTGTCGCAAAGGACATCGATACACAACATTACCAAACAATATGCAACAATATGATGCATGCATGAAACATGGCAATATGAGTGTGTTGGGCTAATGCAACTAAAACCAGAAGTGTTTGAACAAATTTGAATCAAAGATTCAAATTTCAAATTCAAATATGGCCTTTTAAAGTGCTTTTCCTTGTTCTGATTAAAACATCAATTTAACTTGTTTGATCATGCATGAAAATAGTACAGATGGATAGATTGGATTTTTCTGATCATTTTTCATATATAATTTGTCCAATTTGGAGTTACAGAATAAAAGTTATGAATTTTTGAAGTTTAAATAATATTCTGGAATTTCCTGATTTAATTTAAATCCAGAAATTCAATTACTGCGTCAGCCTGACGTCACAGTGGCATCAGCAGGTCAACAGAGCTGGCTCGGGTCAAACCTGACGTGTGGGGTCCACACGTCAGTGACACAGGGCTAATCCCGCGTTGACCCGGGCTGGTTAGCTTTGACTAGGCCCTGGGGCCCACTTGTCAGCGTCAGTAGGTGGGGGGTTAGTGGCTAATTAACTAGGCCACGTCAGCTCGCCGGAGTTCTGGCCGGCGGCGACCATCAGCGCGGCGGCGAGAGTGGTTTTGGTCGTTTCGGCCACCAAATGGACCGCGGAGGCCACCGGAATGGAGCTGAGGACAACCCGCAGCTCTTGGCGGAGCCCGTTGGGGTCGGGGTGGCCGGAGTCGACGGCGGCGAGCTCGGCTGCGGCGGCCGGGGTTCGGTCGTGCACGGGAACGGTGTTGCAGGGCGTTAGGGGGGGTGTTGGAGCGTGCTACGTGCTCCTAGTGAGATGTGGAGCACGATGGCGTGCTCGGTTGGGCGCTACGGCGATCGTGGCCACGACGGCGACATCGCCGGCGGCGTGAAGCTCTCGGCCGAGGTGGGGCTAGGGCCTAGGGGTCGGGAGAGAGCAGGGGAGAAGGGGGAAACGCTCCGGGGGCTCACCGCGGTTGCAGTGGGCGTCGAAGCGGGCTCGGGGACGCGTCGGAGACGACGAATTTGACGGCGACGATGATCGGAGCCCGAAGAGGGGAACGGCGACGTGGCGGCGATGCAGGGCTTCCGGGGACCCGTGGAGCGGTGGGGAGGAAGAGGGAGTCGAGGCGGAGCTTCTGAGCTTGTCGGGGGAGCGAGGGGTGGTCGGAGACGGTGGCTAAGGCGAACGGCGGCGACGGTGAGCTTCGGCCGTGAGAGAGAGAGGGTGAGGGAGAGCCGGGGGAGAGTGAATGGGGTGTCGGCGAGGTCGGGGCGACGACCAGAAGACGATCCACGCGGCGCAACGGCGACCAGGGCGATGCAGAGAGGCTGGGTGGTGCGTGGCGAGCTCGGGCGCGCCATGCTCACCTCCCTGCCTGCTCTGGCGAGGGGAAGCAGCTGGCTGGCACGGGCCAGCACAGTGCTGGGCCGGCTGGGCTGGGCCGCACAGGGAGGAGCCCAGGTAAGCTTCTCCCTTTATTTATTTTCTGTTTTCTGTTTTTATTTAATATATCTGCAACTTTGTTGAATTAAATAAAATACCTAGGCAACTCCAAAAATCACCAAACTACTCCTGGTCCAAAGTTGGATTATTTCCAACATGAAACATTTTAGTTTGGAGATATTTGAGCATTTAAATATTTTATATTATTTTAAATGCCCAAATTCAAATAGCTATGATTTAATTCAAAACCCTAGGATGGCCTAGAAAAATGTGCACCACTTTTGGCAGAGGTTCTGAACCAAGGCAAAAATGATGGGCATTTTAGAAGGGCATTTCAGGTTCATTGAAAATTATTTTAGTAAACCCTAGTTGGTTTCAGAGGGGACTGGGGGTTCTGTCATCCCCATTTCAAGTTTCTGATGAATGAGTAAACATGATGCAACACTCTAATGCATGACTAGCTAGGGTGTGACAACTCACCCCCACTCAAAAGAATCTCGTCCCGAGATTTGGGTTCCTCCGGGAAGAAGGCGGGATACTCGAGTCGAAGACGATCCTCCCTTTCCCAAGTTGCTTCATCTTCAGAATGGTGCGACCATTGAACTTTGAGAAACTTGATGTTATGACGTCGCGTGGTACGTTCGGCTTGATCGAGGATACGAATGGGGTACTCTCGATATGTAAGATCATCTTGGAGATCAAGCGTTTCGTGGTCCACTTCACGGATAGGATCCGAGAAGCAACGCCTGAGTTGAGAAACGTGGAAGACATCGTGAACTCTGGAGAGATGCGGAGGTAGTTCCAACTGGTAGGCAACTTCTCCTCGTTTGGCAAGAATGCGAAAAGGTCCAATGTAACGAGGAGCCAATTTGCCTTTGATACCGAAACGATGGGTTCCCTTCAGAGGGGTGACCCGAAGGTAAGCCTTCTCGTCAACCTCAAAAGTCATAGCCTTATGTTTTCGGTCATATTGACTCTTTTGACGGGATTGGGCTGTTTTCAACTTTTCACGAACGATTCGAACTTGTTCTTCTGCTTCCTGAATCATATCCGGGCCAAAGAATTGTCTTTCCCCGGTTTCTGACCAGTTAAGGGGTGTTCGACATCGCCGTCCATAGAGAACTTCAAAAGGGGCTTTACCCAAGCTAGATTGATAGCTGTTGTTATAAGCGAATTCGGCAAATGGAAGGCACTTCTCCCAGTCCATTCCGAAAGAGATAACAGAGGCTCGAAGCATGTCTTCTAGAATTTGGTTGACGCGTTCCACTTGACCACTTGACTGAGGGTGGAAAGCGGTGCTAAAGGAGAGACGGGTTCCCATAGCATTTTGGAAACTTTCCCAAAATCGAGAGGTGAAGAGACTTCCTCGATCCGAATTGATTTCCAAAGGAACACCATGGAGGGACACTATTCGGGAGATGTATAAGTCTGCTAGCTGGCTAGCGGTTATACTCTCACGAACAGGTAAGAAATGAGCTACTTTGGAAAGACGATCGACCACGACGAAAATAGCATTATTCCCCCTTTTGGTCCTGGGAAAACCGGTGATGAAATCCATACCAATTTTATCCCATTTCCATTCAGGAATAGCTAAGGGTTGAAGGGTGCCAGCAGGCCGTTGATGCTCTGCTTTTACTCGACGACAGACGTCGCAATTAGCAATATACTGAGCGATTTCTCTCTTCATCCTAGTCCACCAGAACCTCTGGCGTAGGTCCTGATACATCTTAGTACTACCGGGATGAATGGTGAGAGGGGATTCATGAGCTTCCTTAAGGATCAATCGCCTCAGGTTGCGCACCTTGGGAACCACTAGTCGATTCCCGAAGTATACGACTCCTTGATCATTAACGGAGAAGCAATTCGCAATTCCTTTCTGAATGTTCCTCTTGATGCGGGAGATTCCCGGATCTACCTTCTGTGCTTTGATAATTTGATCCGTAAGGGTAGGTTTTGCCACCAAGGTGGAGAGAAAACCTTGAGGTACAATGTGAAGGTTAAGCTTCCGAAATTCCTCATGGAGAAGCGGTTGACTTTGTTGTAACATCAGGTTGTTACAATAAGATTTACGACTTAGCGCATCAGCCATGACGTTGGCTTTCCCTGGGGTGTAGGTTATTCCTAAGTCGAAGTCTGTGATCAATTCAACCCAACGTCTTTGCCTAAGATTCAGATCCGGTTGGGTGAAGATGTACTTCAGACTTTGGTGATCAGTGAATATTTCGCAACGATTACCGAGGAGGTAATGTCGCCAGGTCTTAAGTGCATAGACTACGGCTGCAAGTTCTAAATCATGAGTAGGATAATTCTCCTCATGTGGGTGCAATTGCCGTGAAGCGTAAGCAATTACGTGTCGATCTTGCATAAGAATGCAACCTAGTCCTTGTCGCGAGGCGTCGCAGTAGATAACAAAGTCCTTGGAGAAGTCTGGCGGTACCAGCACGGGAGCAGAAGTCAGGCGTCTTTTCAGTTCCTGAAAGCTGTGCTCACATTGTGGAGTCCATTCGAACTTCTTATCTTTCTTGAGGAGTTCGGTTAGAGGTTTAGCAACTTTGGAGAAGTTCTCGACAAAGCGACGACAATAGCTCGCTAAGCCCAGAAAACTCCGAACTTGCTTAACCGATTCAGGTGGAGTCCAATCAAGGACGGCTTGAACTCGCTCAGGGTTAACAGCAATACCTTTACCAGATATTACATGACCCAGATAGGTCACTTCTGACAACCAGAATTCACACTTAGAGAATTTGGCATAAAGGCGATGCTCTCGAAGTTTCTTCAACACTAGCCTTAGATGTTCGGCATGTTCTTCCTTGTTCTTGGAGTAGATGAGTATATCATCGAGATAAACTACGACGAATTTATCCAAATACTCCATGAAGATTGAGTTCATTAACCGAGAAAAGGTGGCTGGAGCGTTGGTTAAACCGAAAGGACATGACGGTGTACTCGTATTGGCCATAACGAGTAACAAAGGCCGTTTTAGGAATGTCCCCGTTTCTGATTTTGATTTGATGGTAGCCCAACCTCAAATCCATCTTGGAGAAGACTGAGGATCCAGCGAGCTGATCATACAGATCGTTGATCCTGGGAAGTGGATATTTGTTTTTGATTGTGACCAAATTGACAGGTCGGTAATCAACAACCATCCGGTCCGTACCATCCTTCTTCTTGACGAATAGGACGGGGCAAGCCCACGGAGATGAACTAGGTCGGATGAAACCCTTTTTCAAGGATTCATCGAGTTGTTTCTTAAGCTCGGCTAGTTCTAGGGGTGCCATCTTATAAGGTCTTCTAGCAATCGGAACGGTTCCTGGAATGAGGTCTATTACGAACTCAACATCCCTGTCAGGTGGAATACCTGGCAATTCCTCTGGAAAGACATCCGGGAAGTCACGGACTACCGGAACGTCCTCAAGATCTGGCAAAGGGCTGGCGTTAAGAGAATATAGTTGTCGCTTGGCTATTCGAGTCAAAACATTGACTATCTTGCCCGAAGGGTGGGTGAGTTGAACAGTCCTAGAGAAGCAATCAATTTTGGCATGATGAGCTGACATCCAGTCCATACCCAAAATGATATTAATATCTGAAGATTTAAGGGCTATCAAAGATGCGAGGAAAACAAGTCTGTCGACTTGGATTTCATTTCCATGGCTTACTCTAGAAGTTTGCCATTTGGATCCCGGAGTTTGAATTACCATAGAGGATGGCAAGTCACAGAATGCAACGTTATGCAAACGAGCATAATTTTCAGATATAAAAGAATGAGAGGCTCCTGTATCGAAAAGAACAGATGCCGGGTGGCAATTAACAAGAAGCGTACCGAGAACGACGTTGGGATCTTCTTGAGCTTCTTCGGCAGAGATACAGTTGACATGGCCACGTGAAGCGGTGACCGGTTTAGCATGAAACACTTTTCCTGTCGGCTTGCCACGGCCAACAGCTTTAGCAGATTGATTGGGGTTGGTCTGGGGACACTCACGCATATAGTGACCAGATTCCCCACACTTGAAACAAGTCACGGAACTGGTACGTGGAGGAGCATTATTGGTTGGACCCCCATAGGGCTTGGCCGGTGCAGACTGTTGAACGGGGCGAGGCGCCTGGAAAGATGGCCTCGGTGTGAACCTGGGTGGCAGGGCGGTGTTGGGTACCCACACGCGGCGCTTCTGAGGACCAGCACCGGATGAGGAACCCATGTCACGTCCATGCTTGCGTGTTGCGTCGTAGTCAGTCTGACCAGTTTCAGCACTGATGGCTTTGTTGACAAGTTTCGAAAAAGATGTGCACTCATGCAGACGGAGGTCGCGGCGAAGCTCAGGACTAAGGCCCTTGCGGAACCTTGCTTGCTTCTTGGCGTCAGTAGAAACTTCCTCGGTTGCATATCGTGCAAGATTACCAAACTCCCTGCTATAGACATCCACAGAAAGTCGGCCTTGGGTGAAATTGCAAAATTCTTCACGCTTACGGTCCATGAGACCCTCCGGAATGTGATGTTCACGGAAAGCCTCACTGAACTCAGCCCAAGTTGTGACATGGCCTGCTGGGCGCATAGCTCCATAATTCTCCCACCATAGACTGGCGGGGCCTTCAAGATGATATGCGGCAAAGGTGACCTTGTCAGCCTCCGCTACCAGCGCGGAACGCAGCTTGTGAGAGATACTGCGAAGCCAGTCATCAGCGTCGAGAGGCTCGACGGAGTGGTGGAACGTGGGTGGATGCAATTTGATAAAATCACTGAGTGACACCACGTTAGCCCTCTGATGGTGTGCTGTATTCTGTTCAATACGCTCCAACAAACGGTTTGTCTCCCGCTTGTTTCTCTCGGCTTCCATCATCACCTCGGCTAGTGAAGGAGGATGAGGCAGAGTTTCATTTCTGGCTTCACTGCCTTCGGCCTGCTCTTGGGAAGCAGGGTTAGCGCGCGTGTTGACCATCCTAGGTAAACAAGACAATGATTTAGTCAGGATGGTAAAATTCCGACATAGGGTACATAATGTAAGGAATAACTCGGAATGCAAGATGATCATCCGTATGACATGGTAGATACAGAAACTGCTTCTTTATTCCATTGTCATACACACCATACAGGTTTAGTACAAGACCAAGCAAGTACTAATACGGTGAAAAGAGGATTACATCTCATCGGAGGCATCTCAAGCTCCTATACATTATTTTTCTACATCTCCGGAAGGAGTACAAACTAGGTCATATCCCACGAGTCACGCGGGACGATAGATGACACAGCTAGTGCGAACTAGTGATGCTACCCCTAACTCAGACCGATCCGTAGTAGTCCTCGTAGAAGTCACCTCCATAGCCTGGAAGTTCAACATGATCATCCGGAAACAGACGGTCTCGCGGAGCTTGTGGACCATAGGGGCTAGGATGAGGCCTTGGACCAACAAACGGTGGCCTGCGGGGACCGCGAGGTGGGGTGATGCCTCCTACATCACGCCAAACCATCACGTCCGGCAGAGCAGATCTCACAGGATAGAGATCGCGCATATCTGAATATCCAGCTTGCACCGCCGGTGCGAACCGAGTCAAAGTGGCCCAGTGGTCAGCACGGGTATTGAAGAGCTCTAACCTTAAGGCCCGATTTTCACGGTCCTTATCCTCGAGCATCTCAGCAGTGGTGCGAGTCCGTGAATCCTCCTGAGTGGAGTCAGCATAGATAGCCTGGAGATATCCTTGTGCTCCCGGAAGTGATCCTGGCATATACCGGAAATCAGAGTCCCGAAACAGACCAGATCTGACTCGCATAATGGTCATCATAGAGTAGGCGGCGTCCTGCACAGCCATCTCAATAGTAACCCCGAGTCCATAGGAGCAGTGAAGAGGCTCAGTGGATCCAGGATAAGATGGAAATATCCTGACAGTGCAGAGATACTGGCTTTGGTTAAAGTCTCGGAATTGCTCTTCGACCGTGTACTCAGGATACCAGCGATATCCAGCCTCAGTCATTACCCTGACCAACTTAGCAGTATGGCCGGGTACATCTAGGCATCGAGTCAGGCGAACCACTTGATTGAGGTCGCGAGTGGCCATCTGAAAGCATAATCATAATGCAAAGGCATTAGAATTTCTAGCAAAATTTCGGCAGCATAACAGCTGTAAATGCTCAAAAAGGATATTGAGACATTTGACAAAGGATTTCGTACACACTCAACATCATCATATCAAGTTCTGGAACCATTCCATCAACATAATGTGGTAGTAGAACTGAACTAGGCTGATAACCATCAAACTCATAAGGTACTACTGATCAGTAACACGTGATCCTGATAGAGAGAACAGATCCTAATTCCTTAACCCCCGGTGGAAGAATGGACTGACTCAGATCAGAAAGTCATAAGGTATAAGGAGTAAAAAGAGCCTTACGTTCCAACCCACAAACAATTCCCCTACATATAACTAAAGAATTTCTAGACTCAACATCGACCAGTTTGGCTTGGAGAACCTACAGGCAGTCCGGCTCTGATGCCAACGCTGTCAGGACCCCGACTCGATGTCACATCGATCTAGCTGGTAACACCTCATATCACTTTGCGGCCTCACGCACGGTATCCCCACGGGTGTCGTCTTACCTTTTCCCGGGACCGTTTGCGCCTTTTGGCTCACGTATATGATAGTGTCGCTAGCATCCATATGATAAAGAGCCCGGGCTGACATGACTAGTCGTAAACCCAAAGTGGCACAGACTTACAGGGACAGGCATCCATGACCCAGCTTCGAACGTGTCGGTCATCAGCAAGTGGGTCCGGGCTGTAGCACTGGGCTAGCAGGACTCCGGTAAACCGGGCTGTAGCGGGCTAACAGGACTCCGGTACTCAAAGCGTGACATTTCCCCGAAGGGACAGACACAGGAACGAAGAAGGACACATGCCGGCCAGCCTAAGTGTTCCAGAGCAGTAGCAAGCTACCATGGCTCAGCGGTAACACTAGGAGACATTTCCCGGTAAGAGAGGCTACTAAAGATAAACAACTAGATAGTCAGACCCCACACATACCAAGCATTTCAATCATACACACAATATGCTCGATATGTGCAAATACAACGAAGCATCACAACATGACTCTATGACACAAGTACTTTATTTAAGGCTCAGGGAGCCATACATATCATACACACAAAGGTACGGGTCTCACGACCCAACATACAAGTCATACAATCATACAAGCCAACAGCGGAAGTACTTTGTCTGGGTACAGACAACTAGTAAAATAAAAGAGGCTTGGAAGCCTAACTATACTACGTGGTCCATCACAAGCTCAGGGTCACCACCTGGGTCTTTAGCCTACTCGTTGATGTCAACGTCTACATAGAACCCATCAGAAGGGGTTGCAGCGTCTTCTGTAAAAATGTAGATTATAGCAACATGAGTACAAAAGTACTCAGCAAGACTTACATCAGATCCTACATACATGCATAGTATCAAGAAGGGTTGGTGGAGTTATTGCAGCAAGCCAGCTTTGACTCTTGGCTAGACTATCCTACGATACTCCAACTTGAAATAGTTTTGCGCACACGAGTCCACTATTCACCACTTCAATACACTACCGAGGATCCACCTCCGTCTTCCTACGGAAGAGCCATCCTCGGCACTCACACTTATCTTGAGGCTTTTAATAGTTTCCATTTACTTGTCTATGAACTGTATAGGCAACCAAGTAGTCCTTTACCGCGGACGCGGCTATTCGAATAGATCATATTAACCCTGCAGGGGGTACTTCTTCATACACGCTCTCACCACTTACCGTCGTTTACACGACATGTACTCGGCAACCTTCAAGCGGAAGCCCAACGTGGGTGTCGGCCACGACCTACCTAATCACCTAAGCCTCCAGTCCAGGTTTATCGCCTATTCAGGTTCCATCCGCAGGGAGTCCGGCCGAGGTTTCCCATACGGCCCCGAACGATGTGAACAGGGTTCCCGAGATACCTAACGGGTATTCGGTACACCCGTGCCACGTACCTACCGCATCACAGCCCACCCCTACGGTCAGCGCTGTCCACGGCCTCCAGTAGGCTACAAACACCAGAAACTACTTGCAACTCCTGGACGGAGAACTAGGGTGAATAAGAAGTCGAGAGGGTCCATTGGTTTCGGGCCCAATGCATGGTAGTAGCTGATTCTTAAATCACACATACAGATCTCAGTGCTTAAGGTCGGCTTCAATGAAACAACCCACCATGTACTCCTACATGGCCTCTCATCGATACCTTTACCAAATCGTGTTCACCACACCACTCTCATTACCGACATAATCATTTCACTCTAGCCCATCCCCAGATGAACCAGACCTGACACGACTCTAAGCATAGCAGGCATAGCAAGGTAGGAACAACACATACATATGGCTCAATCAACTCCTACACATGCTAGTGGGTTTCATCTAGTTACTGTGGCAATGACAGGTCATGCAGAGGAAATGGGTTCAACTACCGTAGCACACAGCAGTTTGAATCGCGTTGTCTTAATGCAGTAAAAGAGAGCAGGAGCGAGAACATGGGATTGTATCGATATGATCAAATGGTTGGTTGCTTGCCTGATGGTTCGTTGCACGGATACGGTTCTTCGCTAGGGTAAACAGGGTACTCCTCGGGAACAGATCCTGTCGCAAAGGACATCGATACACAAGCATCACCAAACAATATGCAACAATATGATGCATGCATGAAACATGGCAATATGAGTGTGTTGGGCTAATGCAACTAAAACCAGAAGTGTTTGAACAAATTTGAATCAAAGATTCAAATTTCAAATTCAAATATGGCCTTTTAAAGTGCTTTTCCTTGTTCTGATTAAAACATCAATTTAACTTGTTTGATCATGCATGAAAATAGTACAGATGGATAGATTGGATTTTTCTGATCATTTTTCATATATAATTTGTCCAATTTGGAGTTACAGAATAAAAGTTATGAATTTTTGAAGTTTAATTAATATTCTGGAATTTCCTGATTTAATTTAAATCCAGAAATTCAATTACTGCGTCAGCCTGACGTCACAGTGGCATCAGCAGGTCAACAGAGCTGGCTCGGGTCAAACCTGACGTGTGGGGTCCACACGTCAGTGACACAGGGGCTAATCCCGCGTTGACCCGGGCTGGTTAGCTTTGACTAGGCCCTGGGGCCCACTTGTCAGCGTCAGTAGGTGGGGGGTTAGTGGCTAATTAACTAGGCCACGTCAGCTCGCCGGAGTTCTGGCCGGCGGCGACCATCAGCGCGGCGGCGATAGTGGTTTTGGTCGTTTCGGCCACCAAATGGACCGCGGAGGCCACCGGAATGGAGCTGAGGACAACCCGCAGCTCTTGGCGGAGCCCGTTGGGGTCGGGGTGGCCGGAGTCGACGGCGGCGAGCTCGGCTGCGGCGGCCGGGGTTCGGTCGTGCACGGGAACGGTGTTGCAGGGCGTTAGGGGGGGTGTTGGAGCGTGCTACGTGCTCCTAGTGAGATGTGGAGCACGATGGCGTGCTCGGTTGGGCGCTACGGCGATCGTGGCCACGACGGCGACATCGCCGGCGGCGTGAAGCTCTCGGCCGAGGTGGGGCTAGGGCCTAGGGGTCGGGAGAGAGCAGGGGAGAAGGGGGAAACGCTCCGGGGGCTCACCGCGGTTGCAGTGGGCGTCGAAGCGGGCTCGGGGACGCGTCGGAGACGACGAATTTGACGGCGACGATGATCGGAGCCCGAAGAGGGGAACGGCGACGTGGCGGCGATGCAGGGCTTCCGGGGACCCGTGGAGCGGTGGGGAGGAAGAGGGAGTCGAGGCGGAGCTTCTGAGCTTGTCGGGGGAGCGAGGGGTGGTCGGAGACGGTGGCTAAGGCGAACGGCGGCGACGGTGAGCTTCGGCCGTGAGAGAGAGAGGGTGAGGGAGAGCCGGGGGAGAGTGAATGGGGTGTCGGCGAGGTCGGGGCGACGACCAGAAGACGATCCACGCGGCGCAACGGCGACCAGGGCGATGCAGAGAGGCTGGGTGGTGCGTGGCGAGCTCGGGCGCGCCATGCTCACCTCCCTGCCTGCTCTGGCGAGGGGAAGCAGCTGGCTGGCACGGGCCAGCACAGTGCTGGGCCGGCTGGGCTGGGCCGCACAGGGAGGAGCCCAGGTAAGCTTCTCCCTTTATTTATTTTCTGTTTTCTGTTTTTATTTAATATATCTGCAACTTTGTTGAATTAAATAAAATACCTAGGCAACTCCAAAAATCACCAAACTACTCCTGGTCCAAAGTTGGATTATTTCCAACATGAAACATTTTAGTTTGGAGATATTTGAGCATTTAAATATTTTATATTATTTTAAATGCCCAAATTCAAATAGCTATGATTTAATTCAAAACCCTAGGATGGCCTAGAAAAATGTGCACCACTTTTGGCAGAGGTTCTGAACCAAGGCAAAAATGATGGGCATTTTAGAAGGGCATTTCAGGTTCATTGAAAATTATTTTAGTAAACCCTAGTTGGTTTCAGAGGGGACTGGGGGTTCTGTCATCCCCATTTCAAGTTTCTGATGAATGAGTAAACATGATGCAACACTCTAATGCATGACTAGCTAGGGTGTGACAATGCGAGACTGATAAAAATGAAGACTTGGACGACACTATGGCAGGCCCTACTACAACAACCGACCCCAACAACGCTGGCGCTCCTCCATCAACTTGATCATTCTTCAGGGGCATTAGTCCTCAGTTTCGATCCTTTTGGTCATTCGATGACAAAGGGGGAGAAATTTGAGTTAGTCTTCAAGCGGGTCTAAATTTGAGTTAGTCTTCAAGCGGGTCTATTATATGGGCGTCTATTTTTTGCTAATTTACAACTCTCGTTCTTCTGAAACTTTATTGGATCGAGTTGTAATCTTAAACCCGATGGTGCCCTGATACTTTTGATGCACTGTGCTTTGATACTCTCGACATGTCATTCTGCATGCTTGTTCCTCATTAATATTATTGTACGCATGCTGAATTTCATCAGGCACCATATTTCATCATGCATTTCAAATTCTTCATATTATATGTCAAATGCATGTATAAATTACAAGATATAGGGGGAGATCTCCATGATTCAACTCTTCAAGTGTGCATTGCTTCAAAAGAAAATTCCTCACTATGCACATCTTCAAGGGGAGTTCTTTTATATCTTGCAATAAAATTCCTCAATATCAGTACTTACACTTCATATGTTTATCCCCGTTGAAAACTTAACCTATATTGTCATCAATCACCAAAAAGGGGGAGATTGTAAGTGCATCTAGTGCCCCTTAGTGATTTTGGTGTATTGAAGACTTATAGGTTAAGGGACTAATGCGTTTGTGAGTGTACACATGTCTATAAGTCTATGAGGAGTTTGATATTTACAGACAAAGTCGACCCCTAAAAATGTATATCTTCGACTGAAGACTTTGGTATTTCTGAAGACTTTCATGAAGACATTGAAAGTGAAGAAATTGGTGTATCTGTGAAGACTTGATATTCATGCGAGGAATATGAAGCTTGAAGACGTTCGTTTTCATAGTTTTGTTTTTCTCTTTCTTGAGTCATAGGAAACACCGTACTGTTAAAGGGGGTCGAGGAAATACTAAGGAAAAATTTCCAAGTGATGCTCAACTCAAAATCCTACACCTACCAAACCCTTCGAGTGAAGCCTTTGGAAATCTCATACAGTTCAATCATTTCTTCAGTGACAAAGACGAAGTTCTTCTGGTCGCTGAGGAATTTGTTCTGACTGAGGAGTTAGGAATTCGCTAGTGCGGATTGCCTACACAGTGAGGAACATGATAGCCCTGAGGAATTTGAGAGTCAAATTTCCGACCGTTGTTGTGCTGCGCGCCAGCTGTCCCAAAATATCTTATCCACCTAATGGTCATATCAGACAAGGGCATTTATGTCTTATCATGTCGGGCTGCTCCCTAGGCTATAAATAGCCGCCCCCTACAACCACTAGTTGGTTGGCTGCTCCGAGAGAAACTGACACTTGTCATTTGAGAGCAACCCATCCTCCGAGGACTTTGAGCGAAAATCATCGAATGAGGAAAATCCCAAACCCAAACACCTACAAACCCCAAAGTGATTGAGCATCACTGAAGAAATTGATCCTGCGTGGATCCGACGCTTGTTACCTTTGAAGACTGTGCTTCTTCCAGACGGTTAGGCGTCATGGTCTAGAGCATCCAAGAGGAATTGTGGATAGCTGAGTGACCGAGTCTGTGAAGGTTTGGAAGTTGCCTGAAGACTTACCACGAGTGATTGGACGAGATCTGTGTGATCTTAGTTCAAGGAGAATATGGCGAGGACTTGGTGTCCTGAGCTGCGTGCTGAGCGACTGGGTGTCCGGGACTGCGTGTTCTCGAGTTTAAATACTCAGCCGCTCCAACCAGACGTACAACTGAGACAACAGTTGGAACTGGTCGAACAAATCATTGTCTTCACCAACCTTACTGGTTCTATTTCCTCAACTCTTTCATTTCCTCATTACTGTGTTGAGTGACTTTGACTGAAGACTTTCTCAATTTCCTCAGTTCAATTTCTTCAGTCTGTTTGTCTTCATCTTGTGATATCCCATGTTTACGCTTTCTGTACTCTGTGCTTGTCTTCATTTCATCATGATGACTAAGTCTGTATCCTGTTATGCTTACTTCTGAGTACTTATTCCGCTGCTAGTATTTCTTCGCTAAGGAATTTCCTCACCGGCAAATTCCTCAGTGAAGAATTCATAAAAATCGCCTATTCACCCGCCGTCTAGCCGATATAACGCACTTTCAGTTACTGGCAAGTCTCTTTACTCGTTACATAATGCATCATCCCATAACTAACTCATTAGCTACATTGCTTGTAAGGCTTATAGTGATGTGCATTACCGAGAGGGCCCAGAGATACCTCTCCGACAATCGGAGTGACAAATCCTAATCTCGAAATACGTCAACTCAACAAGTACCTTCGGAGACACCTGTAGAGCACCTTTATAATCACCCAGTTACGTTGTGACATTTTGTAGCACACAAAGTGTTCCTCCGGTAAGTGGGAGTTACATAATCTCATAGTCATAGGAACATGTATAAGTCATGAAGAAAGCAATAGCAACATACTAAACGATCAAGTGCTAAGCTAACGAAATGGGTCAAGTCAATCACATCATTCTTCTAATGATGTGATCCCACTAATCAAATGATAACTCATATCCATGGTTAGGAAACCAACCATCTTTGATCAATGAGCTAGTCAAGTAGATGCATACTAGTGACACTATGTTTGTCTATGTATTCACACATGTATTATGTTTCCAGTTAATAAAATTCTAGCATGAATAATAAACATTTATCATGAAATAAGGAAATAAATAATAACTTTATTATTGCCTCTAGGGCATATTTCCTCCAGTCTCCCACTTGCACTAGAGTCAATAATCTAGTTCACACCACCATGTGACTTAACACCAATATTCACATTTGTATGTGATTAATACCCATAGTTCACATCATCATGTGATCAACACCCAAAGGGTTTACTAGAGTCAATAATCTAGTTCTCATCGCTATGTGATTAACACCCAAAGAGTACTAAGGTATGATCATGTTTTGCTCGTGAGAGAAGTTTAGTCAATGGGTCTGTTACATTCATAGCCGTATGTATTTTGCAAATATTCTATGTCTACAATGCTCTGCATGGAGCTACTCTAGCTAATTGCTCCCACTTTCAATATGTATCCAGATTGAGACTTAGAATCATCTGGATCGGTGTAAAAGCTTGCACCAATGTAACTCTTTACGACGGGCTCTTTTATCACCTCCATAATCGAGAAATATTTCCTTAGTCCTCACTAAGGATATTCTTGACCGCTGTCCAGTGATCTACTCTTAGATCAAAATTGTACTCCCTTGCCAAACTCAGAACAAAGTATACAATAGGTTCGGTAGCATAGCATACTTTATAGAACCTATGACTGAGGCATAGGGAATGACTTTTCATTCTCTTTCTATTTTCTGCCATGGTCGGGTTTTGAGTCTTACTCAACTTCACACCTTGCAACACAGGCAGGAACTCCTTCTTTGACTGTTCCATTTTGAACTACTTCAAAAACTTATCAAGGTATGTACTCATTGGAAAATCTTATCAAGCGTCTTGATCTATCTCTATAGATCTTGATGCTCAATGTGTAAGCAGCTTCACCGAGGTCTTTCATTGAAAAACTTTTATTCAAGTATCCTTTTATGCTATCTAGAAATCTATATCATTTCCAATCAACAATATGTCGTCCACATATAATATCAAAAATGCTACAGAGCTCCCACTCACTTTCTTGTAAATACAGGCTTCTCCAGAAGTCTGTAAAAAACCATATGCTTTGATCACACTATCAAAGCGTTTATTCCAACTCCGAGAGGCTTGCACCAGTCCATAAATGGATCGCTGGAGCTTGCACACTTTGTTAGCACCTTTCGGATCGACAAAACCTTCTGGTTGCATCATATACGACTCTTCTTCCAGAAATCCATTCAGGAATGCAGTTCTGACATCTATTTGCCAATTTCATAATCATAAAATGCTGCAATTGCTAACATGATTCGGACAGACTTAAGCATCGCTACGAGTGAGAAGGTCTCATCGTAGTCAACCCCTTGAACTTGTCGAAAACCTTTCGCAACAAGTCGAGCTTTGTATATAGTAACACTACTATCAGTGTTCGTCTTCCTCTTGAGGATCCATTTATTCTCTATGGCTTGCCGATCATCGGGCAAGTCCACCAATGTCCACACTTTGTTCTCATACATGGATCCCATCTCAGATTTCATGGCCTCAAACCATTTCATGGAATCTGGGCTCATCATCGCTTCCTCATAGTTCGTAGGTTTATCATGGTCTAGTAACATGACTTCCAGAATAGGATTATCGTACCACTCTGGTGCGGACCGTACTCTGGAGGACCTATGAGGTTCTGTAGTAACTTGATTTGAAGTTTCATGATCATCATCATTAGCTTCCTCACTAATGGGTGTAGGCATCACTGGAACTGATTTCAGTGATGAACTATTTTCCAGTTCGGGAGAAGGTACTATTACCTCATCAAGTTCTACTTTTCTCCCACTCACTTCTTTCGAGAGAAACTCCTTCTCTAGAAAGGATCCATTCTTAGCAACGAATATTTTGCCTTTGGATCTGTGATTAGAAGGTGTACCCAACTGTCTCCTTTGGGTATCCTATGAAGGCGCATTTCTCCGATTTGGGTTCGAGCTTATCAGGTTGCATCTTTTTTCACATAAGCATCGCAACTCCAAACTTTTAGAAACGACAGCTTAGGTTTATTGCTAAACCATAGTTCATACGGTGTCGTCTCAACGGATTTAGATGGTGCCCTATTTAACGTGAATGCAACTATCTCTAATGCATAACCCCAAAGCGATATTGGTAAATCGGTAAGAGACATCATTGATCGCACCATATCAAATAAAGTGCGGTTATGACATTCGGACACACCGTTACACTGTGGAGTTCCAAGTGGCATGAATTTGTGAAACTATTCCACATTATTTTAACTGAAGGCCAAACTCGTAACTCAAATATTCATCTCCACGATCAGATTGCAGAAACTTTATTTTCTTCTTACGATGATTTTCCACTTCACTCTGAAATTCTTTGAACCTTTCAACTGTTTCAGACTTATGTTTCATCAAGTAGATATACCCATATCTGCTCAAATCATCTGTGAAGGTCAGAAAATAACGATACCCGCCACAAGCCTTAATACTCATTGGTCTGCATACATCAGTATGTATTATTTCCAACAAGTCAGTAGCTCGTTCCATTGTTCCGGAGAATGGAGTTTTAGTCATCTCGCCCAAAAGGCATGGTTCGCAAGCATCAAATGATTCATAACCAAGTGATTCTGAAAACCCATCTTTATGGAGTTTCTTCATGCGCTTTACAATGATATGACCCAAACGGCAGTGCCACAAATAAGTTGCACTATTATTATTAACTTTGCATCTTTTGGCATCAATATTATGAATATGTGTATCACTATGATCGAGATCCAACAAACTATTTTCATTGGGTGTATGACCATTGAAGGTTTTATTCATGTAAACAGAACAACAATTATTCTCTGACTTTAAATGAATAATCGTATTGCAATAAACATGATCAAATCATATTCATGCTCAACGCAAACGCCAAATAACATTTATTTAGGTTTAACACTAATCCCGAAAGTATAGGGAGTGTGTGATGATGGTCATATCAATCTTGGAACTACTTCCAACACTCATCTTCACTTCCCCCTCAACTTGTCTCTGTTTATTCTGTAACTCCTGTTTCGAGTTACTAAACTTAGCAACCGAACAAGTATCAAATACTCAGGGGCTACTATAAACAATAGTAAGGCACACATCAATAACCTTTATATCAAATATACCCTTGTTCACTTTGCCATCCTTGTTATCCACCAAATATTCAGGGCATTTCCGCTTCCAGTGACCATTTCCTTTGCAGTGTAAGCACTCAGTTTCAGGCTTTGGTCCAGCTTTGGGCTTCTTCGCGGGAGTGACAACATGCTTGCCATTCTACAAGAAGTTTCCCTTTCTTTCCCTTTGCCCTTTTCTTGAAACTAGTGGTCTTGTTAATCATCAACACTTGATGCTCTTTCTTGATTTCTATCTTCATCGATTTCATCATCATGAAAAGCTCGGGAAATGTTTTCGTCATCCCTTGCATACTATAGTTCATCACGAAGTTCCAGTAACTTAGTGATGGTGACTAGAGAACTCTGTCAATCACTATCTTATCTGGAAGATTAACTCCCACTTGATTCAAGCGATTGTAGTACCCAGACAATCTGAGCACATGCTCACTAGTTGAACAATTCTCCTCCATCTTTTAGCTATAGAACTTCTTAGAGACTTTATATCTCTCAACTCGGGTATTTTCTTGAAATATTAACTTCAACTCCTGGAACATCTCATATGGTCCATGACGTTCAAACGTCTTTGAAGTCCCGATTCTAGGCCGTTAAGCATGGTGCACTAAACTATCAAGTAGTCATCATATTGAGCTAGCCAAACGTTCATAACGTGTGCATCTTCTCCTGCAATAGGTCTGTCACCTAGCGGTGCATCAAGGACATAATTCTTCTATGCAGCAATGAGGATAAACCTCAGATCACGGATCTAATCCGTATCATTGCTACTAACATCTTTCAACATAGTTTTTCTCTAGGAACATATCAAAAATAAACATAGGGAAGCAACAACACGAGCTATTGATCTACAACATAATTTGCAAAATACTATCAAGACTAAGTTCATGACTAAATTAAACTTCAATTAATCATATCACTTAAGAACTCCCACTTAGATAGACATCCCTCTAATCATCTAAGTGATCACGTGATCCAAATCAACTAAACCATGTCCGATCATCACGTGAGATGGAGTAGTTTTCAATGGTGAACATCACTATGTTGATCATATCTACTATATGATTCACGCTTGACCTTTTGGTCTCAGTGTTCCGAGGCCATATCTGTATATGCTAGGCTTGTCAAGTTTAACCTAAGTATTCTGCGTGTGCAAAACTGGCTTGCACCCGTTGTAGATGGACGTAGAGCTTATCACACCCTATCATCACATGGTGTCTGGGCACGACGAACTTTGGCAATGGTGCATACTCAGGGAGAACACTTTTATCTTGAAATTTACTGAGAGATCATCTTATAATGCTACCGTCAATCAAAGCAAGATAAGATGCATAAAAGATAAACATCACATGCAATCAATATAAGTGATATGATATGGCCATCATCATCTTGTGCTTGTGATCTCCATCTCCGAAGCACGGTCATGATCGCCATCGTCACCGGCGCGACACCTTGATCTCCATCGTAGCATCATTGTCATCTCACCAACTATTGCTTCTACGACTATCGCTACAGCTTAGTGATAAAGTAAAGCAATTACAGGGCGATTGCATTGCATACAATAAAGCGACAACCATATGGCTCCTGCCAGTTGCCGATAACTTGGTTACAAAACATGATCATCTCATGCAATAAAATATAGCATCATGCCTTGACCATATCACATCACAACATGCCCTGCAAAAACAAGTTAGACGTCCTCTACTTTGTTGTTGCAAGTTTTACGTGGCTGCTACAGGCTGATCAAGAACTGTTCTTACCTATGCATCAAAACCACAACAATAGTTCCTCAAGTTAGTGTTGTTTTAACCTTCTCAAGGACCGGGCGTAGCCACACTCGGTTCAACTGAAGTTGGAGAAACTGACACCTGCTAGTCACCTGTGTGCAAAGAACGGCGGTAAAACTAGTCTCGCATAAGCGTACGCGTAATGTCGGTCCGGGCCGCTTCATCCAACAATACCGCCGGACCAAAGTGTGACATGCTGGTAAGCAGTATGACTTGTATCGCCCACAACTCTCTTGTGTTCTACTCGTGCATATAACATATACGCATAAAACCAGGCTCGGATACCACTGTTGGGGAACGTAGTAATTTCAAAAAAATTCCTACGCACACACAAGATCATGGTGATGCATAGAAACGAGAGGGGAGAGTGTGTCCATGTACCCTCGTAGACAGAAAGCGGAAGCATTAGCACAACGCGGTTGATGTAGTCGTACATCTTCACGATCCGACCGATCAAGTACCGAACGCACGGCACCTCCGAGTTCAACACATGTTCAACTCGATGACGCTCTCGAAGTCCGATCCAGCCGAGCTTTGAGGGAGAGTTCCGTCAGCACGACGGCATGGTGACGATGATGATGTTCTACCGATGCAGGGCTTCGCCTAAGCACCGCTATGATATTATCGAGGTGGATTATGGTGGAGGGGGGCACCACGCACGGCTAAGAGATCCAAGGGATCAATTGTTGTCTCTATGGGGTGCCCCCCTCCTCCGTATATAAAGGAGGGGAGGAGAGGGCCGGCCAGGAGGAGGAGAAGCACCCAAGGGGGGTAGTCCTACTCCCACCGGGAGTAGGACTCCTCCTTTTCCTATTTGGAGAGGGAGAGGGAAGGAAGAGGAAGGAGGAAGGAAGGAAAGGGGGGGCGGCCCCCCTCCCAATTCGGATTGGACTTGGGGGGGGAGGGCACCCCCTCCCTTGCTCCTTTCCCCTCCTTTCCACTAAAGCCCATTAAGGCCCATATACCTCCCGGGGGATTCCGATAACCTCCTGGTGCTCCGGTATTATTCCGATCTCACCCGAAACCATTCCGGTGTCCAAATATAGTCGTCCAATATATCGATCTCTATGTCTCGACCATTTTGAGACTTTTCTTCTTGTCCGTGATCACATCCGGGACTCCAAACTACCTTCCATACATCAAAACACATAAACTCATAATATAACCGTCATCGAACTTTAAGCGTGTGGACCCTACGGGTTCGAGAACTATGTAGACATGACCGAGACACGTCTCCGGTCAATAACCAATAGCGGAACTTGGATGCTCATATTGGCTCCCACATATTCTACGAAGATCTTTATCGGTCAAACCGCATAAAAACATACGTTGTTCCCTTTGTCATCGGTATGTTACTTGCCCGAGATTCGATCGCCGGTATCTCAATACCTAGTTCAATCTCGTTACCGACAAGTCTCTTTACTCGTTATGTAATGCATCATCCCGTAACTAACTCATTAGCTACATTGCTTGCAAGTCTTATAGTGATGTGCATTACCGAGAGGGCCCAGAGATACCTGTCCGACAATCGGAGTGACAAATCCTAATCTCGAAATACGTCAACTCAACAAGTACCTTCGGAGACACCTATAGAGCACCTTTATAATCACCCAGTTACGTTGTGACGTTTGGTAGCACACAAAGTGTTTCTCCGGTAAGCGGGAGTTACATAATCTCATAGTCATAGGAACATGTATAAGTCATGAAGAAAGCAATAGCAACATACTAAATGATCAAGTGCTAAGCTAACGAAATGGGTCAAGTCAATCACATCATTCTTCTAATGATGTGATCCCACTGATCAAATGATAACTCATATCCATGGTTAGGAAACTCAACCATCTTTGATCAGTGAGCTAGTCAAGTAGAGGCATACTAGTGACACTATGTTTGTCTATGTATTCACACATGTATTGTGTTTACGGTTAATACAATTCTAGCATGAATAATAAACATTTATCATGAAATAAGGAAATAAATAATAACTTTGTTATTGCCTCTAGGGCATATTTCCTTCAGAAACCGCCATGGACGTCGCCATCAGCATAGCCCGGCGACGGCATGCTCCATTGGTGTGGCGACGACGAGAACCTGGCCGGAGAGCCGACGCTTTGCTGGCTCCAGGCCGCGTGCGGGCCGTGCCTACCGGGTGGATTCATCGTCGCTGCGCGAGCCGCCTCGGCTTGTTCGGCTGCGCGCTCCACCTGCTCCGTCGCCGCCACCGTGGCCGCCGCCCTATCCCTGGGCTTCTTGGCCCTGTTGCGCCTATCAGCGGTGACGGCCTCCCGGCGCTGCACATCCGCCTTCCAGTCGGTGTTGGTCATTCCTGGGGGCTTTGACGGCGACACCCTCGACTTCGTCTACTTCGGCTAGGCGATGACGGTGGCTGTGGGATCCGTCACAGCGCAGGGCATCACGTACTTCTTCGGCGGCATGGTGAGCAACTTGGAAGGGAGGAGGCGGAGAAGGGCGGGAGGAATGGAGAATGAGAGGGAAGCCGATGGGGGAAGCGGGAGGAAACGACGGGAAAAGGGCCTCCTCTCGCCGACAGAGCGGCCCCATGCCACTTTTCGCTTTTGCCGGCGCCCCCAGGCGACACCCGGGCACTTGGGTTCGGGGCGGGATCGCAGGCTCTGGATTTGGCCCAAACCGGCGCTAAATGAGGTCCTGGGGGCGCGACTGGGCCGATTTTCGGCCACCGGCGCTAAAAATTCGCCTGGGGGGCTTGTTGGGGGCGCGACTGGAGATGCTCTAAGGATGACAATTTTACCCATGGGTACAAGTACCCGTGGATCCGGTATCCGCATGTGCAGGGTATGAGCATATCTTTATACCCATGGGTAGTATCCATACCCTACCCGTTAAGTCATGGGTAGGGCATAACCTTGTACTGTGGATTTACCCATACCCTACCCATTTATACTTACATGTTTCTTGGCAGTTGTTATTTAGTGAAGTGTGTCGTGAGCTTGTGAACGTATGTTAAAGTTTCCACCAATTTTCAATTTTATTTAAGATAATTGTCTTGTACTCATCATCTATCTGTTATTGATTTGAGATAAATGTTTTTTTGTCAAATGTGCTATGGATGAATGTAAATTGTGAATAACTTGTGTATTATTTGCTCTACTCGCTGGATATCCAATGGGCATGGGTACCCGTTGGGTATAGGTACGGGTAAAGTTTCATATCCATGGGTATAGGTATGGGTAGAATTTTGTACCCATTGACTACATGGGTATGAATATGGTATTGCTCTACCCATCCCATATCCTACTCATTGCCATCCTTAGCCATGGTGCAGGATTACTGTGCCGACTGTACCATGGTACATATTTTTTGGTGGTGCCCTTTTGTAGTACAAGTGAAGTGAATGCAGATTGATACTTGTTGTGCCTCTTTTTGTTTTGGAGATTATTGTCAGAAACAATAGGAGACTGACTTGTTTGTAAGTGCACACAGAGAGAAATAGTCCCTAATGTACCAAGAATAATGCTATGTTCTTCCATGAAGTTTGAAGAACTTCACCGAGGAATGACTTGATTGACGAAGACTTCACCAAGCAAAGTCTTAAGAAACTAAGAGTAATTGTGGTTCGTGAAGAACCCTGTCGAAGGATTAGAGATCACCGATAAACATCTACGCCGAGTGAAATCGACTAAAGTCTAATCAACTTCAGGTTGAAGGAGAATAGGACGAGAGAGGTTTGCTCCTGTGTTCAATCACAAGTCCTTCCAACCACTCGTTGTTCTTTTGCAGAAGAGTGAATTGGTCTATCAAATCATCTGTCGCCATCGAGCACCAGTATGTGAATCTACTCTATTACAATACTTTCAGTAGTTCATCTTTAGTGCTCTTTCGGTAAGTGGAAAAAGAGGACTTCTGTGTTGATGCTGATTTTGTGCCCCGGGTATGGGAGCACGGGGATGATTCGGGAGGAGACAAGGGACATGACAGGGATGACACAGGGGGGGCAATGATACAAGTAGAAGGCCCAAACCTACTTCGTCTTCCAAGGACTCTCCAGTTGCTCCCACCTCTGGTGGCGTGATGCCCATGCAGTTGTCCATGTCTCCGTCCATTGCAGGGGGATCTTCTCTGCTGGACAAGACTTTCTCCATTGTCGTCATACCACCGAACCCACTTCGACGCTTGCCTATTAAGGTCGCATCTACACCACCTAAGGGGTCTTCTCCATCAGCCACGACATCATCGTCTTCTAGGACTTTGGCGTCGCCAGCTTCTACGACGACTATGGCGCGCGGGACGCCGGCTGTGTCATAGTGGTAGCACCTCCTTGCCTAGACGAGTCCCAAGTGTGACCTAGGCTTCAGGAGAAGGCATCTGTTGCAGCCTCTTCATCGCCGACCCTACCTCTGTCACCCATGCCGGCATCATCAACTCGGCGAGGAGTGATTTTCTCACTGTTGGTTCAGGCTAACAGTGAGTCAACGATGGCAGAGCTGCGAGGATTGTCTTCTACGCCTTCTGTTGGAAATATGCCCTAGAGGCAATAATAAAATGGTTATTATTGTATTTCCTTGTTCATGATAATTGTCTATTGTTCATGCTATAATTGTATTAACTGGAAACCGTAATACATGTGTGAATACATAGACCACGACATGTCCCTGGTGAGCCTCTAGTTGACTAGCTCGTTGATCAATAGATGATTATGGTTTCCTGACCATGGACATAGGATGTCATTGATAACGGGATCACATCATTAGGAGAATGATGTGATGGACAAGACCCAATCCTAAGCATAGTACAAGATCGTGTAGTTCGTTTGCTAAAAGCTTTTCTAATGTCAAGTATCATTTCCTTAGACCATGAGATTGTGCAACTCCCGGATACCGTAGGAATGCTTTGGGTGTGCCAAACGTCACAAGTAACTGGGTGGCTATAAAGGTACACTACAGGCATCTCCGAAAGTATCTGTTGGGTTGGCACGAATCGAGACTTGGATTTGTCACTCCGTGTGACGGGGAGGTATCTCTAGGCCCACTCGGTAGGACGCCATCATAACATGCACAATGTGATCAAGGAGTTGATCACGGGATGATGTGTTACGGAACGAGTAAAGAGACTTGCCAGTAACGAGATTGAACAAGGTATCGGGATACCGACGATCGGATCTCGGGCAAGTACTATACCGGTAGACAAAGGGAATTGTATACAGGATTGATTGAATCCTTGACATCGTGGTTCATCCGATGAGATCATCGTGGAACATGTGGGAGCCAACATGGGTATCCAGATCCCGCTGTTGGTTATTGGCCGGAGAGTTGTCTCGGTCATGTCTGCATGGTTCCCGAACCCGTAGGGTCTACACATTTAAGGTTCGATGATGCTAGGGTTATAAAGGAAGTTTGTATGTGGTTACCGAATGTTGTTCGGAGTCCCGAATGAGATCCCGGACGTCATGAGGAGTTCCGGAATGGTCCGGAGGTAAAGATTTATATACGGGAAGTCCTGTTTTGGTCACCGAAAAAGTTTCGGGTGCTATCGGTAATGTACCGGGACCGCCAGGAGGGTCCCGGGGGTCCACCAGGTGGGGCCACCGGCCCCAGAAGGCTGCGTGGGCCAAGTGTGGGAGGACACCAGCCCCAGATGGGCTGGTGCGCCCCCCCACTAGGGCCCAAGGCGCCTAGGGTTTGGGGGAACCCTAAAGGGGGGCGCCCCCCCTTGCCTTGGGGGGCAAGGCAACCCCCCTGGCCACTGTCCCTCCTCAGATTGGATCTGAGGGGGCCGGCCCCCTCTCCCTTGCCCCTATATATATGTGAGGGGTGGGAGGGCAGCCGCACTCAAGTACTGGCACAGCCCTCCCCCTCTTCCATGTCCTCCTCCTCTCCCGTGGTGCTTGGCGAAGCCCTGCAAGATTGCCACGCTCCTCCATCACCACCACGCCGTTGTGCTGCTGCTGGACGGAGTCTTCCCCAACTTCTCCCTCTCTCCTTGCTAGATCAAGGCGTGGGAGACGTCACCGGGTTGCACGTGTGTTGAACACGGAGGCACCGTTGTTCGGCGCTTAGATCGGAATCAACCGCGATCTGAATCACTACGAGTACGACTCCTTCATCCGCGTTCTTGTAATGCTTCCGCATCGCGATCTTCAAGGGTATGAAGATGCACTCCCCTCTCTCTTGTTGCTAGTATCTTCGTAGATTGATCTTGGTGATGCGTAGAAAATTTTGAATTTCTGCGACGTTCCCCAACACCTTCGACACCTCCAGGGGCGGTGACGCCCAGGGCTTCGACGCCGCCCATGTTGTCACCACCGTTCGAGGGCTCGGGGCCTGAGGTGCAACCCTCTTGGTCTTCTCCAGCTTCGTCGCTCCCTTCTACCCCACCACTCGGGGGCGCAGTGAGTGCAGCTACATCTGACTTCACACCCTCACTACTGAGGCGCAACGGTCATCACTCTGTTGGTGTTGATGATTCAGCAGCTACTGAAGAGGACTCTCCGACCAAGGCCATGCGTAGGACGACATCCCGCAACCTCGATTTCAAAGGTACTCCTTCTCATAAATCTTTTTTTCCTTTGATAATTCCAGAGTTCCTTCAAATATTACTAGCCTTGGAGTTTCATTGGTACGTAATGAGAAAGATGTAGAGTTTTCTGTTAGGGCTTTTCAACAAATGGAGTTCGACCGGCTTACGGTTGCTCCTAAGTTGTCGACTTATTCTTACCCTCTCGTGTCGGATGAGGAGGATGAGGATGCTGATTCCAATCATAACGGCAAGCTTCTCTCCCATCTCATTGAAGACACGACTGAAGTAGGCTTTGGATGATACAGTACACGACAGTATGCTTTGTGAGCTTGTCGTGTCTGTACGAAAAAACAAGTCTACTTCATCGAAGAAAAGAGGGCGCTCATCCAAACATGAAAATGGTTCATCATGAGAGGCATGTTTTGGAATAGCAGAGGTCTTGGTGACTTGGCTAAACACAAACATATTGCCGACTTTGTAAGGGATCATGCGTTGGACTTTGTGGCCATCACTGAGTCAAGTAAACGTGACTTCCAGACACGTGAGCTTGAGCACTTTTCATGTGGTTATGATTATGTATGGCACGTCTTACCCCCATCCAGAAGGTCAGCTAGAATCTTGCTTGGCATCCACTCAACATACCTGGAACTTTTGTCCATGTCGAAGGGTGAATATCACATCAAATTTCACCTTCGCAACAAGTGCGGCAACTTCCTTTGAAGACCGGTGGCTGTATATGGTGCCGCCCAAGAGGAGTTTAAGTCCGCTTTTCTTAAGGAACTTGTTAATACCTATCAGGACAATCCTCACCCCATGTTAATGGGGGAGATTTCAATATCCTTCGATATCAGCAGGAAAAAAACAATGATCAGTTTGACACTAGATGGCCTTTCCTCTTTAATGATGTTATTGACAGCTTGGACCTACGAGAGCTCACTATGTCTGGTCATCCGTACACCTGGGCCAGTAACAATCTATTCCAACTTATGAAAAACTTGACCGGGTACTAGTAACCACCGACTGGGAATATAATATCCCCTTGCCTCGGTACGGGCACTAGAAAGAATTGAGGCCTTATCGGATCATGCTCCATTGCTAACCAACTTTGGTCAAACAACTCCAAGCTCTAACACTCCACAGTTTAAATTCGAACTGGGATGGCTCACTAGAGAGGGATTCCACGACCTGGTTAGAAGGTGTGGGCGCGTCAACCTCGGGGTAACATGCCCATTCAATGATGGAATGATCGAATTCGCGCCTTGCGTTGATTCCTTCATGGATGGGCTAAACATACCGCTGACATATATAGAAAATAAAAGTTTCGACTATCTACCTTAATCGATTCCATTGATAAAATTGCGGAGGTGAGGCCCCTTTCTGCTATTGAGATTGAGCAAAAGAGCCATCTAAATGAGTAGATTGTCCGCCTTTTACGTGAGAAAAAGATTAAATGGTACCAACGTTGCAAGGCTGACTCGCTTATTCAATGTGATGATGATATGAAATACTTTCAAATGATGGCCAATGGAAGGCATAGAAATAAACACATTTTCTCTCTTGACCAGGACGAAGGCCGTATCGAGGGGGATGTGCCGCTCAAAAACTTTAAGTATTACAAAGAGCTTTTTGGACCTTCAGTTAAAAGTTCCTTTACGCTAGACGAGTCTCATACTCCTGACATCACTCAAGTTTCGGAGGCGGAAAATGATTTTTTAACCTCTCCGTTCATCAAGGAGGAAATTCAGACCGCAATGTTTCAAATGGAACAAAACAAGGCCCCTGGTCGAGACAGTTTTTCGGCGGAGTTTATCAATGTTTTTGGGATATGATTAAGGTGGACTTGGTTCGGTTGTTTAACCAACTACATACTAAAAACCTTGACATTGCCTGTTTAAACTTTGGGGAAGTTATTCCACTGCCCAAGACTAAGGAGGCTAGTCGTATTCAACAATTTCGATCGATTTGCCTTCTAAACATCAATTTTAAAATCTTTACAAAAGTTGCAACAAATCAGTTGAATGGGGTGGCTGACCATGTGGTTAAACCCACTCAAATAACGTTTATGCAAGGATGCAACATACTAGAGGGAGTGGTTGTATTGCATGAAACTGTACATGAGCTTCACCGTAAAAAGTTGAGTGGGGTCATCTTTAAAATTGACTTCAAAAAGGCCTATGATAAAGTAAAATGGCCCTTTCTGTTGCAAACTTTACGCATGAAGGGATTTTCACCAAAATGGTGCGATGGGTTGTGAGTTTTGTTTTTGGAGGTAGTGTGCTATCAAAGTCAACGATGATGTTGGCAACTATTTTCAAACTAAGAAGGGTCTTCGCCAAGGGGACCCCATATCCCCTATTTTGTTCAACATCGCAGCTGATATGTTAGCTATCCTTGTTCAGAGGGCTAAGGTGGCTGGCCAGATGAGCGGTGTTATTCCCCATTTAGTAGAAGAAGGTCTGTCTATTTTACAATACCCGTCTTCAAAATTCCTTTTTGTTGCAATCATAGACGCGATGTAACATCCCAAAATTCTAAATTTTGGAATGTTATAGTAAATAAACATTTATGAATTTTTTCTTGAATGTTGTGTGAATGATTGTGTGAATTTGAAACTTTTAGAAAGATTGAATGAGAGGGAATAAAAGGACTTTTCCAAACTATCATCCTTGCATTTCTTTTCCATGAATTCAAATTCATTTCATCACAAAACCCTAGAGTGAAGATGACATGACTTCTTCCATTAGAAATGAAAAGGGATTTGAAAATGATTTGAATTCCATTTGAAAATATTTCAAAGTCATAAAATTTAAGCAACTCAATGATCCTCATGGGAGAAGATAAAATGACTTCTTCCAATTTGAAGAAAGAGAGTTGGAAGTTTCAAAGAATCATTTGGAAATTCATCTTGAAGTTATTTGAATTTCTAAAATTCAATCTGAAAGGTATTCAAAATGAGAGAAGTAATATGGCTCTTCAAAAATTCAGAGGCATTTGAAATATATTTTGAAAGAGGAAAAAACAGAAAAGATTTGGAAGTGGTTTAAATTTCAAATTCAAAACCATTTAGGAGTTATCTGGCTTTTATTCTAATTATTTTTCTCCTAAAAATAAATAAATGGAAATAAGGGTAAAGCGATTCCCTTCAATGTAAAATTATAAGAAAATGAATTTGAAATCATTTTGGTATTTAAAAAATGATTTTTATTAGGTTTTATTGCAACAGTAGCACTGTTTGCCTCATTTGAATTTTTGTGTATTTTATTTGACCATGGAAAAATGTCATCATTTAGGATTTCTTGTTTTGAAAATTTTAATATATAATATTCCTACATAAAATGGTTTTTTATTCTATTTATTGTTTTTTCCTCGTTGTTTTATAAAAAAAGAACTGCCAGGCCAGGGCAAGCCTGGCGCGCCGGCCGGCCCAGCCCAGCACTCGCGCTAGGGCTAGCGCACACACGGGAGGAACTCCCATGAGTCGTCGCCACCTCTCTCTCTATCTCGTTGACTCTCATCCCTGTCGCCTGGGCCCTATTTTTTTCTCTTCTTCTTCCCAAAGTACACATACAGAAGAGAAACATACACGTACACGACGCTGCCGCCGCGTCCGATCTTCGTGGGAACCCTACTCTGAGTCCACCCCTTCTTCAAGAAAGTTGTCCTATAAATAGCCACGATCATCCTCTTCCGATTCCCTTTGAAACCCTTTGCCAAGACCCTCTGTATCTTTCGCTATCGCTGTTCCAATCTCGCCCCAGAAGCTGCAGTTCATCGTAGGTTTCCGACGCCGGTGAGCCATCCCGAGCCCCTATCTTCTATAGTTCGACTTCTCTCGATCCCTACAATCGTTTCGACAAGGTCTCGTGTTCTCCTTTCATCTACCGAAGCCGCCGCAACGTCGTCATCTTCGCCGGAGCACCTGGAGCACCCGGTGAGCCATGCCGTGCTAGGTACTACGTCCCATGTCTCTCATTGGTTGATTCCTATTCATGTCTAGAAACAAGAAATGTGGTCGGGTTTGTTTTGAGATTATTTGATTTTCGTAAGAAGACTATAATTAGCAATCGCCACAATAACCGTAAGATCTGCATCCGACGGTGGCACCTATTGGACACAAACAACAATAGAAAAGAATTGCCACAAAACTGCCGCACCACACCCCACCCCTACACAAAGACTGACACGCGAGCGTTCGCAACTGCCACGTTTGGGTTGCGCTTGGCTCTTTGCCTCTTTGAGAAGTCGAACAATGATGTTACTACTTCTACAATATCGAATCAACTGTTGCATGTCCGTCCACCGCGTATGGGAGGGATAACTTGTTGTAGTAAGAAAAAGCCTCTCCTCATCTACGATCCGCCGTGCACATGGGCGAGGGAGAGGGCGTACTAGTACTAATCAAGCTTATCCTCGTTGTATGAGTTGATGTGACACATCATAGCACCGACCCCACATGCTTGCCTCTAAACTTGGCTAAAAGACCCACAATGTACAATATTTGTTGCAACCTCTAACATTTACCCCACCATAAATTAAAATATATATTCCTCTCTTGACCAGATCAGCATGCAAACTACAATCACCAGGATGACAGGTAGGGCCAGAAGATTATTTTAATCAAAAAATGCTTTGAGACGGCCTCATAGCATGGAGCCGACTCCAACGATTATGTGGAGAGTATCATATACTAGTATCATGCATATGATACTAGTGTACGATACTACCTCCATAGTGCATAGTATCATAGAGTAGTATCATAGAGTAGTATCATAGATGATCATATTTATTGCCAAACATGATACGGTGTCTATCTATGTTACTCTAACTCTCTCTCTTTCTTCTGTAATTATCTAAGACGTAAGCATGTTTGCTAGTCCCAAGTGCATGATACCGGTCATGTTACACCCACTATGGCCAGCCTAAGACTAGACTACCTCCCCTACACATGAAACCGCCACACGAGCGTTCAGTTGCACTTGGCTCTTCGCCTCTTCGGGAAGTCGAACTTGATGGTACTACAGTATGCTTCTGGCCATCTGACATCGAATGAACTTCTGCATGTCCATCGCATGTGGCAGGGAGAGTGTGTAGCAAAAGCTTCTCCTAGTCCTGCGAGCCACCACGCTCATGGGCGAGCAAGAGGGTGTTGTAATAATCAAGCTTCTCCTTATTGTACGAGTTAAAGCGACACATCAAAGCAGTGCAGTCGATATATTTCAATAATTTGCATTTATCGATGCATTAATTACAATGCATGCATGCATGCCGTCACTTTCTTTTTGATACTTGCATGTGTTGATTTAATGCACCTTGAAGTAGTATGGATATGTGATGGTAAAACTTTCTAATGCCTCGGCTCTAAAGCGAGAGATGGTGGTGCACGAGGTGGGCGAGATGATGTCGACGGAATAAGACCCGATGATGGAGGTCTCTATGGACCTCACCTTGCTCCACTGCCCCTTGTGCCTCCGCCCCTTGAAGCCTCCAGTGTACGAGGTTCAAATACACCTCGTACATTTGGCTGATCGAGGAAGGTGCATGTTTCTTGATTGATGTGTTGTTTGATTGATTTGTGCAGTGCATGGGAGGGCACATGGCCTGTGCGGACTGCCACGGCGAACGCCCTGGGAACCAGCAGCAGTGTCAGAAGTGCGAGCCCGGCCATGGCTTCGATGTGCGGAACACGACGATGGACACTGTCCTCTCCTCGGTGAGGGAGGAGTGCCCATACAAAGGCTGTGAGCTCTAGGTCACTTAGCACATGCTTGCCGATCACCAGAGCATGTGTCCGCTCACGCCCTGCAAATGCCCTATGCCCGTCTGCGGCTACGAAGGCCCGCCGCCGCTCCCCCACCTCATCAGCACCATGCATCCCATGCCCGTGCATAGGATCCAGTAAGGCAAGGTGCTCTAGCTGCAAGTGCCAGTGTCAGAGCCGCGACACTTTCTGTTCGCAAATGAGGACGTGCACACATTCTAATTAAAATAAGCATGCTTGATGGTAATAACGAGCGCGCATGGTTGATGGAACAAGACGTGTGCTGACATCACCTATTGCGGTGCACCCTATGGTGCAAACGCTATGTACGCGAGAACGCGTGCCCACGTTACGCCATCCAGGAATAGTGTCGCACTTCAAAACTAGAACCGTCAACAAAATTTGAGCTTGCGTCTCATCACATTCCAAATTACTACCACGCTATATTTAATTGCAAACCTGTTCACACCGATAAAAACCTAAACGGTTTCCCACTTAGGAGCATATTAGTACTCGGTTATAAATACTACCTACTCCAAGATGACTGCATATTCCTCCTCAACTCCTCATCCACAAAAACAAACAAGTCTTTCATCGTTGTTCCCTTGCGCCTGCCATGGCCCGCATGAGTTCTGGGTCGAGAGATTACTACCAGGGAGAGGCGAGCATGGAAGCAGAAGCACGAGAGATGTTCCGCCTCACCGCGAAAGCAACCAACATGTCCCACCGTGCAGCCGTAGCAGCACAGAGGTCTCGTCACACCATCGAAGTAGCACAGAGGTCCCGCCGCATGGTCGATGCAGCAGACTAGTCCGGCCGCGCCCAGAAGCAACAGAGATGTCCCACCGCGCCTCGAATGTAGTAGGGAGGTCCTCCCACGCCGCAACGGCCTAGTAAAATGTCTCGTGGGCAGGCGAGGACTCTCACAGGCGCATGCGCGCTATGCTCGATGGCCTGATGGGTTGGATCTCTGGTTGGATGAAGCTCCAGGACAAGATGAATACCTTGTTTGAAAATGCTACCAGCGTCATCCGGGGACTAGAGTAGGACAAGGAGAAGCTCCGCACCGAGCGCGACCTGCTGAGGGAAAAGATCGCCGGAAGGGTGAAGCAGGAGGATGAGACCGCTGCCTTGTTGAAGAGGACGAGCATCATCATTAAGAATCTTATGGACGAGAATGCCATGCTCCGCATCGAGAGTGAAAGACTGGTGGAGGAATCTGTGGATGCTGCCAAGCAGCGTATTGAGGACATGAAATTGACGAAAGAGATCACCGTCGCTCGCCGCGAGAACTAGTCTCCGCGACCAGTAGCACATCAAGAAAGTAGAGATCAGCGAGCCAGATCGTTGTATGCATCTTCCTTCTTCTTTTGCCCTTGTGTATGTCGGGCGTAGCCGCATGTGGCTTTTTAAATTATCTTCCTAAATATGTAAGCCAATTATTATCCACTGTCATCGTCCTTATATATTCATCAGTCTTGCTATAAGTCGCAGTAGTTGCTATATAGGTCCGCCAGATCTTACATCAAGATCTGTGCAAAATTTTCTTTTCAGATTTTCCTTTTTCTCTCTAAAATCTTAGTCGAGTGAGACATAGCCACGCCATTAAACAGGGGCTTGGGCGCCATTAATGGAGACGTTGGGAGAGAGGTGGGCGGCAGATGGAGGTCAAAGGGCTCTCCTCCCGATAAGCATGCACAGTGGTCTGATCGCACGCCTCCCGTACTCAAATAGCTACCTTGCACGACGCCTCCTAGCCAATAAAAAAGGGGACGCGTGGCGGCACGTAAATGGTAAGTTGAACACCCACGGTTTCAATAATACTTATGTTTCCGATTGTAACGTGACTACACGTGTTCCAAAATGACTTTGTTGATTGTTAATGTGTGTGCCTTCACAAATTGGATAGCAAAATTACCACAGCATGTTGGTGCCTTGTCATGACACGAAGCCAAGTTTCATGATTTTCATGCACGTTTTGGATTTACAAGAATTCAAAAAACCAAGTTTCTCAATGTTTCCAGCCGAGCCACGATGCCTAGATGTTTGAATTTCATTCCCATTTCTTGCATGGGACCTAGAAATTTACTCAAGGACACACATGTGATTTTTCAACCAACTCTGGTGCACTAGAGCATATGCTTGTAGTTCAAATTTTAATTATGCACATTAAATGACTAGAAACTCAATTAATATATAAAAAGGCCAAACGAACCCGGAATAATTCCAAAATTTAACACGACACTCATATAGTTCTATGTTGCATCTGTAAAGAAAATCAGGGGGGAGGCAACGTATATCATTTCGCACACAAAGGTGACACGTTTCCTCTCGGAACCACGAGCCTTCTTGGGAGAAGCTTCGGTTTGCAAGAAGCTTATACCAAAACTTGTTCCAATTCGGCCAAATTTTGTACCACATCATGTTAGTGCCATGACATGACACCATGCCAACTTTCATGATTTTCAGGCGAGTTTTGAATTTACAGGAATTTAAAAACCAAGTTTCTCAATGTTCTTGGCCGAGCCACGATGCCCAGATGTTTGAATTTCATTCCCATTTCTTGCATGGGACCTAGAAATTCACCCAAGGACACACATGTGATTTTTCAACCAACTTTGGTGCACTGGAGCATGTGCTTGCAGTTCAGATTTGAATTTAAATGACCAGAAACTCAATTAATGTATAAAAAAGGCCAAATGAACTCGGAATAATTCCAAAATTTAACATGACACTCATATAGTTCTATGTTTCCTCTGTAAAGAAAATCAGGGGGAGGTAGCATATATCATTTCGCACACAAAGGTGACACGTTGCCTCTCGGAACCACGAAGCTTCTTGAGAAAAGCTCCGGTTTGCAAGAAGCTTATACCAAAACTTGTTCCAATTCGGCCAAATTTTTTACCACAGCATGTTGCCATGACATGACACCATGCCATGTTTCATGATTTTCAGGCAAGTTTTGGATTTACATGAATTTAAAAACCAAGTTTCTCAATGTTCTCGGCTGAGCCATGACGCCTAGATGTTTGATTTTCATTCTCATTTCTTGCATGGGGCCTAGAAATTCACCCAAGGACACACATGCTATTTTCAACCAACTTTGGTGCACTCGAGCATGTGCTTGCAGTTAAAATTTGAATTATGCATATTAAATGACAAGAAACTCAATTAATGTATAAAAAAGGCCAAATGAACCCGGAATAATTCCAAAATTTAACACGAGACTCATGTCGTTTCGCACACAAAGGTGGCACGTTCCCTCTCGGAACCACGAGGCTTCTTGAGAGAAGCTCTGCTTTGCAAGAAGCTTATACCAAAACTTGTCCCAATTCGGCCAAATTTATACATATGAAAACATGGTTTAGATTATCCCGAACATCTCGCTACCTAGACAATTGTACTATGGTTTGAATTCAACATAAAATGGATACAAATATTGGAATTGGAGATCGTATGGTACATGTAGTTCATATTTAAATATGTTTACTACTATATGCATGTTTTCTGTTATCATGATAATATTTAAATGATGGTATAACTTGACAACAATCATATTCAAATAAGGAAAATTGATTCAAATTTAGTCCATATGGTAGACGACAATATATATATTCATAGAGTGGAGTAAAATGTTCATATATTATGGAAGATCAAAATGTAGGACTACATCCATTATAAACCGCAAGATCACCTAACGATATATTCGAATTCAACATAATGTAGATTCAAAAATTGAAATTCGAGATCCTAGCATTTGTAATCATATAAAAAGGGACATGACTCTTTCTTGTGGTGGGAATTGATTTGTTTTTTCTTGTTTTTGAGGGAAGTGCGAATTGATTTGGTACTGTACATGCTAATCTTATTCTCCCGATTTTTTTTACATTTTTCTTGTAGTTTTTCAATGGCATTTATAGCAATATATTAAAAGGGGACATGACTATCTTTTGTCTTGTATGAATTATCTTTTTCTATACACGTTATTTGTTCTGCCGAACATGGAATCCGCGCCTTGTTATCCCAAAATTTCAAGCTCGAGTATGTTTTGTCTCTTCTGCTGCGAAACTCTTGCCTCTTCAACCCACGCCGCGCCTTGTTATCCCGAACGCGAAAATTCCCTCCTCATACGAAATTGGCCCCGTATCCTAGACACGCAAAATCCCCCTTCTACCCCTCAGCAGGAAATGTCGCCTCGACATCACGTAGTCGAAACCGGTGGGGGTACGTTCGTAACTTACCCTGCATTTAGGACAAGCGCGTGCCTAAGACATGGATCCCCTACCTTACTCATTGTCTCTCGCCATTCGTACACCGAGGACGCCTAAACCCGTGAAACCCCACACTCCTCAGTCGGTGTCCCGACTGCTGCCCAGCCAAAGCCTCTTCCCCGACGACGTCGTCCACAACAACAAATCGACGTCCTCATCAACCGCACCAGATGAGGATTCGTCATCGATCTTGTCATCCCGCTAGATCAACCGCCCCGTCCTCCATCTCCAGAGAGCCGCCCAGACGTTCACCTTGTCTATCGTGCCACCTCCATCCCTACAACAGCGTCTTGACATGCCCCACCAGAACCGCAGCACCCTCACCAATTCCTCTGATGAAGCCTAGGCCTACTCGGCGCCACCAAGGAGGTTTTGCACTCACCGCTGCATTTTATCTTTTATTCGATCTCACAGGGCTGATGGTGCTCGATACCGAGTAGCCATGGCGGGTCTCCATCGACGGCGCCGTCACTTCCTGGACAACGTATCTCCCCCATGTCGTTGCTTCCTCGGTGGCGACTTCCACACCAGCCCTAGCTGCTACTGCTCCGGCTCTTGCTCGCACTGCAGCTCTACTCTTGTTGTCGGTCGCGCTGCTGCACTGCTCTTGCTTTCATTCATGCTGCTGCTCTGCTCTGCTTTTGCTGTCGGTCGCGTTGCTGCTCTGCTCTTGTTCTCGTTCATGCTGCTGCTCCGCTCTTGCTCTCATTCGTGCTGCTACTCCCCTCTTCCTCTCGTTCATGCTGTTGCTCTGCTCTGCTCTTGATCTCGCTTATGATACTGTTGTTGTTGCATGACTTGCATCAGCTATAGGAGTTGTTGCTTTAGCACTCACTCGCGATGCTATTGCATGAGCTCCTCTCTGCTAGTGCGTTCCCTGCTCGAGCGACTGCTGATTTAGATCACTACTTCTTTGCTACTAGTGCCCGGACACCCTAAACTTCTATTGCAGTGCTTTGCTACTAGTTCAACAAGTTTCATTAGTAAAATTCAGTTTCGACAGTAAAATTTAGTTTCGACTGTATTGTTCAATTTCTTCAGTTAAGTTCAGAGTCAACAGTATTTACAACATCTGTCGGAGCGGCCGTGGCACGACTGATGCATTTTACATCTAGCACTTTTTGGTGATATATTTTACATCATCTATTGGAGATGCTATTAGACTCCCAATTCAGATTAATTTTGTTTGTCTTGTCCTGCTTCAGCCTCGCTATCGTACACCTCACCGGAGTTGCTCCAATGACATAACTGTCCATCACAGCGGAGCAGTACCCTCAGCGCTGTCTCCAAAGGCCTAAGATCTTCCCCGCCTCCGACAGTCACACCAGCATCACCATCCTCCACGTCCAACCCAATGATGCTGAGGTCGACAAGGCTATGCCAAAGAGGTTGTACACTTGTCGCATCACTTTGTTACTCTACATTCATGTCGATCCCTCAGGGATCCTTTGGTTCAAAGTAGTTGCAAATCTAGAAAGAAATGAATTGTGGTCACAAAGTTAATAGGGAGAAAACTAAATGCTCTTTTGAACCAAAATTTGAATCGGTTTAGCAAGATAGTCATTATATGATATCCATGTGGACCAAATCTAAGCTCACAAAATATTTCAAGGGCAGGCTTCAGCCTGTTGAGACTACCTACTAGAATCAGCACTGGTTCAAAGAAAAAGTGAAGGAAAACATAGGAATTGGAAAATTTACTATGGTACTACTATTCGTACATTTGGTTAGAAGGAATGGAGCAAAGCAAAACTGGAGGATTTTTTCCCTTTGGTGTCTCTTTCAAAGAAAAAACATAGGAATTTTAATATCCACTTGGATGTCCTTTTCAAATTAATATGCATGAAGAACATGACTAAGTGCATTACTGGCATAATAAGATTCTCATTTTACATTTTCATGTGGTTTGACTTTAATTTGACCATGTTTCTCCATTTCTGTGTTCTTCCAATTCATGTGAACCAAACACCCAGGTTGACAGATCCTATGTTTGCAAATGCCCTATTTTGCATGTGCATTCCTATCCTATTCCTGTGTTTTTCCTGTCACTGCATTTTTAGAGTCCTCCAATTCTAAGGAGTCCTTACAGATTTACTTCATTTTTAGATAGGTGTCAAAGAAAACCCTGTGTGTTTTCTCCCGCTCCTGCCGTGCTATCATCCACCCCACCTGAGGTGCACCATCGACGAAAGCGTTTACTGCAGTAGAGATTCCCCCTGCAGACCTTCTTTCGCCGCCTCAGATCATCTTCCTTGATGCCGACAGCCATGCCAACTGCATTACCATCATCGACTGAGCAGATGAACCCGAGGACTACACAGTTCCGAAAGAGAGGTCGCACTCTTTCGTGTCTACTTATGTTATATGTAGGTTATTATTACCTGCTACTTTATCGTCATGTTCACCTCTTAGACTCCGAGTCAGGTCCACACTAATGTTCAAACTTGAGTTTTAAAATGCATGTGGGGTACATATCGAGGCGGCAACGAATAGTATCTGTCTACTATGTGGTTTATCTGGGGTCTTCTATGTGGTTCATGTTGGGTTGGCAACAAATAGTAGATGATCCATCATCTATCTTTTTAAACTAAAGCTATCATCTGCTTGCTATCATTAGTTTTGGATCTATCCAGTCGTTTGTTACCATCAGTCATGATTTCTGCATGCACCCCTTAGGCCTTACATAATCTAACTATGTTTTTTTATTATGCATGTCAGTTATTGCGCACAATCGTACTGAACATGTAGAGAAAAGGAGAAGACCGTTGCGTGGGAATATAATATCATGCAGACGCCGCTCCATGGTGGGCGAAGTAGGGCCCCCCTTCTCCCATTCTAGATTGTATTCCAAAGGAAGATAACTGTTCAGAGGGGGATTCCGAGGGAGCTGACCACTCCTATTTACCCCTTGAGGTGTTTGCTCTAACCTGACATGCTGATGTTAGTCATATCATGCATATGGCGCCTCACATTGCTTACTTTATACATCTTATATGTCATCAGCTTAGTTTAGATTTGCTTTGTGTGAATGCCACCTATTTGTTTTGTATAGCATTCTCCCTCCATTCCTAAATATTTATCTTTTTAGAGATTTCAAGAAGTGACTACATACGGAGCAAAATGAGTGAATCTACACTCTCGAAAATGTCTATGTACATCCGTATGTGGTAGTCCATTTGAAATCTCTAAAAAGACAAATATTTTGGAATAGATGGAGTATATGTGAATTAAGCAATGACAGCTTGTTTAGCCAGGCATCATATACGTGAATCATGCAATGCCATCCTGTTTAGCCAGTCATAGTATATGTGAATTGTATCGTTCCATACTGTTTTTTCATAATGTATTCCATTTGTCAATAATGTTTGTACATTCATGTACTCTTCCTATGCATCAGCCATTTGAGTCGGTCATGGGAAAATCTGGAGCAAAAACAAGGTCTTCTGAGCAGTCAGTGCTACCTGTCGATGCAGATTTCTTGTTGGTTACATATAGCTCCTTAGAAGAGGATTCAAAGACAGATGACCAGTCATATTCCCCCCGAGGTGTATGCTCTAACTTGGCATGGTTATATTGCTCGTATCATGCATATGGTGTCTTGCATTGCCATGCCATCTGTCAGGACCCTGACTCAATGCCACATCAATCTAGCATGAAACACCTCATATCACTTTGCGGCCTCATGCACGGTATTCCCATGGGTGTCGCCTTACCTTTGCCCGGGACCGTTTGCATCTTTTGGCACACGTATATGATAGTGTCGCTAGCATCCATATGATAAGGAGCCCGGGCTGACATGGCTAGTCGTGAACCCAAAGTGGCACAAACTTACAGGGACAGGCATCCATGACCCAGCATCGAACGTGTCGGTCATCAGTGAGTGAATCCAGGCTGTAGCACTGGGCTAGCAGGACTCCGGTGAACCGGGCTGTAGCGGGCTAACAGGACTCCGGTATTCATCGCGTGACATTTCCCCGAAGGGACAGACACAGGAACGAAGAAGGACACATGCCGACCAGCCTAAGTGTTCCAGAGCAGTAGCAAGCTACCATGGCTCAGTGGAAACACTAGGAGACATTTCCTGGTAAGAGAGGTTACTAAGGATAAACAACTAGATAGTCAGATCCCACACATACCAAGCATTTCAATAACATACACACAATATGCTCGATATGTGCAAATACAACATGGCATCACAACATGACTCTACAACTCAAGTATTTTATTCAATAGGCTCCGAGGAGCGGGATATTACAAACATGGGTCCTACGACCCAACATTCAGAGCATACAAGTCAAAACACAAGCGGAAGCTATCATGTCTGAGTACAGACATCTATAAATGAAAAAGGCTGAGAAGCCTGACTATCTACCAAATCCTGCCGAGGCACAAGATCGTAGCTGAGGTAACAAGCTAAACGTCGAAGTCCACGTGGAACTACTAGTGAGACCGAAGTCTCTCTGCAAAAACATAAAATAGGCAAACGTGAGTACAAATGTACCCAGCAAGACTTACATCAGAACTAACTACATATACATCATTATGAACAAAGGGATGGTGGGGTTTAACTGCAGCAAGCCAGCTTTGACTCGGTGGCTATCCTGAACTACGACTGCAAGCGACTCTTTTGAGGTGGCGCACACGAGTCCACATATTCACCATATCAATACACCACTATGGATCCGCTCCCGTCTCCCTACGAGAACGCCATCCATAGCACTCACGCTTATCTTGCGTATTTTAGAGTATCCACTTTCACTTGTCTATGAACTGATATAAGCAACCCAGAAGTCCTTTACCGCGGACACGGCTATTCGAATAGATGATGTTAACCCTGCAGGGGTGTACTTCTTCATACATGTTTCCACCACTTAGCGTCTGCACACGACATGTGCTCGGCAGACTTCAAGCGAAAGCCGACGTGGGTGTAGACCACGACCTGCCTAAACACTCAAGTCTCTAGTCCAGGTTTATCGCCTATTCGGGTTCCATCCATGAGGAGATCCGGCCGGAGTTTCGCTCACAGCCCCAAACGATGTGTGCAGGGTTCCCGAGATACCTAACGGGTATCCGGTACACCGGGCCACGTACCTACCGCATCACAGCCCACCCCTACGGTCAGCGCTGTCCACGGCCTCCAGTAAGCTACAAACACCAGAAACTACTTGCAACTCCTGGACAGAGGACTAGGGTGAATAAGAAGTCGAGCGGGGTCATATTTCAGGGCCCAATGCATGGTAGTAGCTGAATCATGGATCACAAACACAGAACTCAGTTCCTGAGGACGGCGGCAATGAGACAACCCACCATGTACTCCTACATGGCCTCTCACCGCTACCTTTACCAAATCGTGTTCACACGCTTAGCTCACACACCGTAGGACATGTTCACACACCTCTGATTCATCCCGGATGAATCAGACCTGACACAACTCTAAGCAATAGCAGGCATGACAAACAAGCATGAATGAGTAGGCACAACAGGGCTCAAACAACTCCTACTCATGCTAGTGGGTTTCATCTAATTACTGTGGAATGACAGGTCATGCAGAGGATAAAGGGGTTCAGCTACCGCAGCAAGTAACAGATGAATCGATGTTGTCCTAATGCAGTAAAAGAGAGCAGGAGCGAGAGAGTGGGATTTTATCGGAATGAACAAGGGGGGTTTTGCTTGCCTGGCACTTCTGAAGATAACATTGAGTCTTCATCAGTGTCAACGATCACATCGTCGGTACAACGTCTACCGAGGGGGAACAACACCGGCAAACACAGAAGAAACACGATCAATGCAATGCATAATATGATGCATGCTATGACATGGCAATATGAATGTGTTTTGAGCTAATGCACCTAGCTATGATTTAAATGAAGTTGGTTTGAATACATGATTCAAACTCCAACTCCATATATGATTATTTAAATGCCCTTTATTTGTTTTGTCCAAAACAGAGGACAAACATTGTTCAAACATGCATGAAAATGGTACAGATGGATTCCTTGAATTTTTCTGATAATTTTTCATATATAAATTATTTCATTCTGACTTACGGTTGATTTTCTATGATTTATTGAAGTTTTAGCTATTTCTGGAATTTCCTGATTATTTATAAAATAAACTAAATTCCAGAAAAGGAATATTGCGTCAGCATGGCGTCATGCTGACCTCAGCAGAGTCAACAGGGCTGCCTCGGGTCAAACCTGACCAGTGGGGTCCACTGGTCATTGACACAGCGCTGGCTGGAGTCACAGACAGGTGGGCCTGGTCAACGAACACGTCAGCGTAGTCAAAACTGACGCGTGGGCCCACTGTAATTAGATTAACCTTAAACTATTTTAGTTAGCTGGTTAGTTAGGCGGTGGGGCCCATCCGTCAGTGAGCTATGGGGTTAGTTAGTGGCATCGTTAGCCACTAATGACGGTGCCACGTCAGCTCGCCGGAGTATCGCCGGCGACGACCAAAAACGCGGCGGGGACGCTCTGGGGTAGCTCGGGTTTGCGCTACAGGGCACCGTTTTGCTCGGGGTTTGCGGCTACAACGAGCTGGAAGACTCGTGCATCTAGTGGTGGTGGCGGCAACAGCTGCGGTGGTCGGGATCGACGGCGGCGACCAAATCGGCGGCGGCCGGAGTTCGGGTGCAGGCGGTGGCGATGCTACGGTGCACTAGAGGAGAAACCGGAGGGTGCTACGTGCTCCTGGGGGTTCGCTGAGCACGCTGACGAGCTCCGTTGCGAGCTTGCACGGCTGTGGCCACGGCTATGCCATGGCCGGCGGCGAGATGCTGCGGTCATGGTTGGGGATCGGGGCTAGAGCACGCGAGGGACGACGGGGCAAGGGGGAATCGGGTTAACGGCTCACCGCGGAGCTGCAGGGATGGTTAGTGGGCTCGGGGGCGCGCCGGAGTGGCCGAATCGACGAAGGCATTCGGTGGCCGTGGTCGGAGAAGAAGGCCGCAAGCGTCGTATTGGGGCCGTCCTGGCTCGTGTAGCTCGGAGAGGAGGGAGAGTAGGTGGCGGCGGCGCCTCTAAGAGCATCGGCGGGGCGGCGCAGTGGCTGTGGCCACGGCGGCAACGAACGGCGGCGGCGGGTGTGTTCAGTGGCTGCGTGCGAGAGAGAGAACAGAGGAGGGGGATGAGCTCGAGGGAGTGAGCGAGAGGGACCAGGGGGCTGCATGGCGCCGCGGAGGGAGTCCAGGGCGATGAGGGGGCAGCAGGAGGTGGTGCTCGGGCGCGGGCGCGTCGACACGCCTCTGTCCTTCTGGCGAGGGAGGAAGACGATAGGGGGGGGAAGCGGCGGTGGGCTGGGCCGTGCTGGGCCGGTTGGTGGCGCCAGGTAAGGCCCAGGTACTAACTCTCTCCTGTTTTTCTATTTCTTTCTGTTTTCTAGTTTTTGCTATTTGTTTTGATTTAGTAATAATACCAAACCATTTCATAAAATCTTGGAAACAATTATGGGTGCTTTCTGAATTATTTCAGTGACCCTTAACAATTTCCAACATTTATTTGAACATTTAAATTATTTATAGTATTTAAATGCCCAAAGTCAAATACAATAGGATTTAACTCAAAAATCCAGAATGGCCTAGAAATATGTGCATCATTGTTGGCAGGGGTTTTCACCTTTAACAAAAATAATGAACTTTTCTAAAGGGCATTCTGGGTTCATTGAAAATATTTTTATTTTGATCCTAATTGCATTTTATTTAGTGCTAGGGTTGGTCATCCCCATTTCAAGTTTAAAAGAAATTTAGACATGATGCAGCAACCAAGCTAGCCCAAGTGCATAGCAAAGCCAGGGATGTGACAACTCACCCCCACTAAACAAAAATCTCGTCCCGAGATTCAAGCGTAGGGTAAGGTGAAGGGGAAACACAAACTAGCACAATCTTCACGATCCAGGTTGCACTTCAACTGAACGTTGATTTGTTCACCATCATTGTCTCGAAGTCTTGCTCTGAGAACTCCAACTAACATGACAACAAGAGGAAAGGAAAGACCCTAAAAGAATTGTTCTTCTCGAAGGTCGAACAACTCAGGATTAACCCACGGAATGAGACATAGCAACATCTCTCGAGCTGAGAGACAAAGCACACATCCATAGGAATGGAGTGAAGCAGATGACGAAGGTTCACTAGGTAGACAACAATTTCACGCTTAAGAAGGTGGTAATCGGTGGTCAACGCAGCGAGGAGTTGGGTTGCCATGATACCACAACGAGGCACCTTAGGGATGGTGACTCGTAGATATATCCCCTTAAGTGGCAAAAAGAATTACCTTTGATTCAGAGATCATTGAAACTCTTTAAACCAGCCTAATGCAATTCTCGAGCGATCGTTTGGAGGGGGTCGGTAGAATGGCATACTCGGACTTGGATGATGTGGATTACCTTGTTGAAGACAACGTAATGGATGAATTTTCTTACCACCGGAAATGGAAGAGACCCATGGTAGAATGGCACATTGGCGGTGCAAGCTGGGAACAAAATGCAAATGCTGGGAATAATTCTAGTAACTGGGGAAGAACCCAACAATAGAGAGTGAATTCACTGTTTGAAAGGTCATAGCATTGCCGAGGAAACTGAGAGCATCCCAATTAGTGTCGATGATAACACCTAGCGCTTGTGCGTGCTCTCAAGAACTTGAGCATTTCCATATTCATCAGGTTTTACCAACATCCGTGTCAAGGATCCTGGCAACACAACGTACTACCACGATGAATACTGACGGACGATGCAGATGCAAGGGAAGATAACACTTTCTCAGATTTCACCTTAGCGAGGCCAAGGAAATAAAATCTGGATGATCGACCGAGAGACATTTAGCACTCCGCTTCTAATGTTCTCCTTAATGTGCTAGCGCAACCCATTTATCAAACTGGGTTGATATCTAGGACATCAAGTAAAGGTCGGACTTCGGGAACACAAAAATCCATAAGGAACAACTACTAGAATAAGTTCTACGAGATCCTTATGGGGAGGTGGCCAACTTCCTCAATCAAGATATTATAATAACAGGTCTTCCGGCTGGGTGTGTTGGCCACGACATCCACTTTACCGGTTACCGAGTGACCAATATTATAATCCTTGGGAAACATTCCAACCATCATATCTGCCTGAGATTCAGATCCGGTTGGTGTCAGAATATTCTAGACTCATCGAGTCTAGGAAGAAAAATGAAAGTTTGCAACACAAATCGACGAGATGACGTTGCGAGATTCTCGGGGAATGAACTACGATAGTAAGCTCCAAAACATGAGCTGGTTCTGCTACAATCATGTGAACACGTTGTCCCAGACAAGCATGACCACAAAGTAGTCTTATAATAAAACACTACCGAGTTCAGGAGGGGGAACCATCATCGAGGATATCGAAGTTTTGTACAAATCCGTCTGGTACCTTCGGGACTAGCACTTAGAACTTATTAACCTTGAACAAATCAATCAGTGGCTTGGTGTGCTAGGGACACATATAGAATGGAGGTTGCAAGTCTCCGAACCACAGAATACTTCGCACGTATGCATGACTGATTGGGATGATTCCAAAGGAAACAACATTGACTTTCTCGAATCCACGGCGGCAACTTGCATCAAATGCACATGAACTGGAGGAAGTCACTTCTTACATCCGAACATATGCTTCATGAACTAGCATGAAGAAATGCTTTCAAAAGTTTCCAACACTAGCTTAATGTTCAACAAAATCATGGAGGAGATAAGGATGTTGTCAATGGGCTCAACAACAATTCATCCGGGTTTCCTTTTAAAAGGAATTCCATAGTTAAGTGAACACGGTGATAGCATTGGTCAGACCAAAGAATATAATGGTGTATGCTCGAGGAAAAACCACGAGTAAGACAACATTACGAACATCGTTGGTTCTGACTTGATTTGAGGATAGCCCACACCCAAATCAAAGGTTGGACAAGATGATAGGTCCATTAACTGATCACGAGGGTCAGTCGATGAAATATCAACTTTCTTCAACACACACATACAAAGAAGATATCCCTTAACATGAACTAAGTCAGACAAGCTTTTATCTCCCAACTCTCCAAGTTGTTGTCTAGCTCAACCAACTAGCTCAGGAATATCCAACACAGATTCTTGGAGAAGGAGTGATTTATAAGAAAACCAACTTGGTCACGAACTCAACATAGCGGCCAGGTGACAACCTGGTAATACTTCCGAGAAGATATTCGGAAAATCACGAACCACCGATATGTTAGTAAGCTCGAGAACAATCTCGCTTTCCAGAGCAAGACGATATGATCAAATAAGCAAGGATTGGCACTATCCTAACTCATTGATCGGAGAGTGCACCAGAAATAAGGACTAGGTAGCACAATCAACCTTAGGGTGACGATTCAATAATCAACACGCTAAGAATGAGGTTATCGTCCATTTAACTACCAAGCAACGGAGTTGCTAGGAGTATTGATTTCACACACCATGATTCACTTGTCGGCATTCCGGTTACAATAACACAGGAATCGAGGAATGAACAATGATGGCAAGAAGTATCACTGTACCAAGAGTTCATAGGATGGTGTGCAATTCCTATAACAATCCCGATATAAAAGATGGTAATACTCCAAGGTAGAACAGAGCAAAAGCAAGATTAGCAATTTGATCTGCAGAGCACAACTACTTTGACCCAATCCTGGATATGGATGAGGTACTGGAGTTTGTTTCTCCTAGTCATTCCGCGATAGAATGGCTTGACGGACCACAAGGGTAATAGGCATCGATAAACGAACGCACGCATACTCTTGACTATCAATTGATAGACGAAGGTCAGAAGACAACTAAAGGGGGACAACTCAAAGGAACATATGTTTTTCTGAGTTGTGGATGCATGGACTAGCATGTCGAACCAAGTTCAACATGTTTCTTTCGGATAAGCCATGCAGAGAGGTAGGACTGGCAGAGTCACAATATAGAATAGAGAACCCATCGAGAGCACTCCTGTTATGATCTTTTGATCCAACAAACTACTACCATAAGTGGTTCATAGTATTTGGAAGAAGGAAAATACCATGGACCTCGAGGACTAATGCAGAAGTTACTAATTTCCTAAAGGAACTAGCAACACTATCAACATGAGGTAAATGGGGTGAATCTCGGGTTCAGAACCCAGAAATAGAATGCCTACTAACTAAATGGCATCACGGGATGCTTTCGATAATAAAGGCCAGAAGCATCACAGTGGGACGCAAATCATGGCTAGATTACTAGATGATCCCCTAGGACACCTAGGGTCATAATTATTAACTCCAACATATATGTCGAGGCATTAAATTACCTCAACGCACCGGTTAGTGAGCTTATTCTGACCATAAAGGACATCGGGAACGGAAAGAAAGGATTTGCAAATGCATCAGACTGTTTAGAAACCTGGGATGACTCGGACAGCATAACGGCTATAAATGCTCAAAAAGATTTGAGACATGCTACAAAAATGGTGGCATAGCCACTCAGAAGCACAATTCCAAGGTTTCGAGATCAACAGTTAACATACAGAAGTCGTAGGAACTGAACAGAGGCTTAAGTCCAACAATTCTATAAGTCTACGGATTAGTAACACGTGATCCTGACAGAAAGAAGAGATAGCCTAGTTCTTAATCCCCGTAGAAGAGAAGATGATGACTCAGATCAGAAGGCCATGAGGTATAAGGAGTAAAAGAGCCTTACGTTTCAACCCACAATCAATTCCCCTACGTATAACTAGAGAATTTCTAGACTCGACTTCGACCAGTTTGGCTTGGTAATCCTACAGGCAGTCAAGCTCTGATACCAACGCTGTCAGGACCCCGACTCAATGCCACATCGATCTAGCATGTAACACCTCATATCACTTTGCGGCCTCACGCACGGTATTCCCACGGGTGTCGCCTTACCTTTGCCCGGGACCGTTTGCATCTTTTGGCACACGTATATGATAGTGTCGCTAGCATCCATATGATAAGGAGCCCGGGCTGACATGGCTAGTCGTGAACCCAAAGTGGCACAAACTTACAGGGACAGGCATCCATGACCCAGCATCGAACGTGTCGGTCATCAGCGAGTGAATCCAGGCTGTAGCACTGGGCTAGCAGGACTCCGGTGAACCGGGCTGTAGCGGGCTAACAGGACTCCGGTATTCATCGCGTGACATTTCCCCGAAGGGACAGACACAGGAACGAAGAAGGACACATGCCGGCCAGCCTAAGTGTTCCGGAGCAGTAGCAAGCTACCATGGCTCAGTGGAAACACTAGGAGACATTTCCCGGTAAGAGAGGCTACTAAGGATAAACAACTAGATAGTCAGATCCCACACATACCAAGCATTTCAATAACATACACACAATATGCTCGATATGTGCAAATACAACATGGCATCACAACATGACTCTACAACTCAAGTATTTTATTCAATAGGCTCCGAGGAGCGGGATATTACAAACATGGGTCCTACGACCCAACATTCAGAGCATACAAGTCAAAACACAAGCGGAAGCTATCATGTCTGAGTACAGACATCTATAAATGAAAAAGGCTGAGAAGCCTGACTATCTACCAAATCCTGCCGAGGCACAAGATCGTAGCTGAGGTAACAAGCTAAACGTCGAAGTCCACGTGGAACTACTAGTGAGACCGAAGTCTCTCTGCAAAAACATAAAATAGGCAAACGTGAGTACAAATGTACCCAGCAAGACTTACATCAGAACTAACTACATATGCATCATTATCAACAAAGGGATGGTGGGGTTTAACTGCAGCAAGCCAGCTTTGACTCGGTGGCTATCCTGAACTACGACTGCAAGCGACTCTTTTGAGGTGGCGCACACGAGTCCACATATTCACCATATCAATACACCACTATGGATCCGCTCCCGTCTCCCTACGAGAACGCCATCCATAGCACTCACGCTTATCTTGCGTATTTTAGAGTATCCACTTTCACTTGTCTATGAACTGATATAAGCAACCCAGAAGTCCTTTACCGCGGACACGGCTATTCGAATAGATGATGTTAACCCTGCAGGGGTGTACTTCTTCATACATGTTTCCACCACTTAGCGTCTGCACACGACATGTGCTCGGCAGACTTCAAGCGAAAGCCGACGTGGGTGTAGACCACGACCTGCCTAAACACTCAAGTCTCTAGTCCAGGTTTATCGCCTATTCGGGTTCCATCCATGAGGAGATCCGGCCGGAGTTTCGCTCACAGCCCCAAACGATGTGTGCAGGGTTCCCGAGATACCTAACGGGTATCCGGTACACCGGGCCACGTACCTACCGCATCACAGCCCACCCCTACGGTCAGCGCTGTCCACGGCCTCCAGTAAGCTACAAACACCAGAAACTACTTGCAACTCCTGGACAGAGGACTAGGGTGAATAAGAAGTCGAGCGGGGTCATATTTCAGGGCCCAATGCATGGTAGTAGCTGAATCATGGATCACAAACACAGAACTCAGTTCCTGAGGACGGCGGCAATGAGACAACCCACCATGTACTCCTACATGGCCTCTCACCGCTACCTTTACCAAATCGTGTTCACACGCTTAGCTCACACACCGTAGGACATGTTCACACACCTCTGATTCATCCCGGATGAATCAGACCTGACACAACTCTAAGCAATAGCAGGCATGACAAACAAGCATGAATGAGTAGGCACAACAGGGCTCAAACAACTCCTACTCATGCTAGTGGGTTTCATCTAATTACTGTGGAATGACAGGTCATGCAGAGGATAAAGGGGTTCAGCTACCGCAGCAAGTAACAGATGAATCGATGTTGTCCTAATGCAGTAAAAGAGAGCAGGAGCGAGAGAGTGGGATTTTATCGGAATGAACAAGGGGGGTTTTGCTTGCCTGGCACTTCTGAAGATAACATTGAGTCTTCATCAGTGTCAACGATCACATCGTCGGTACAACGTCTACCGAGGGGGAACAACACCGGCAAACACAGAAGAAACACGATCAATGCAATGCATAATATGATGCATGCTATGACATGGCAATATGAATGTGTTTTGAGCTAATGCACCTAGCTATGATTTAAATGAAGTTGGTTTGAATACATGATTCAAACTCCAACTCCATATATGATTATTTAAATGCCCTTTATTTGTTTTGTCCAAAACAGAGGACAAACATTGTTCAAACATGCATGAAAATGGTACAGATGGATTCCTTGAATTTTTCTGATAATTTTTCATATATAAATTATTTCATTCTGACTTACGGTTGATTTTCTATGATTTATTGAAGTTTTAGCTATTTCTGGAATTTCCTGATTATTTATAAAATAAACTAAATTCCAGAAAAGGAATATTGCATCAGCATGGCGTCATGCTGACCTCAGCAGAGTCAACAGGGCTGCCTCAGGTCAAACCTGACCAGTGGGGTCCACTGGTCATTGACACAGCGCTGGCTGGAGTCACAGACAGGTGGGCCTGGTCAACGAACACGTCAGCGTAGTCAAAACTGACGCGTGGGCCCACTGTAATTAGATTAACCTTAAACTATTTTAGTTAGCTGGTTAGTTAGGCGGTGGGGCCCATCCGTCAGTGAGCTATGGGGTTAGTTAGTGGCATCGTTAGCCACTAATGACGGTGCCACGTCAGCTCGCCGGAGTATCGCCGGCGACGACCAAAAACGCGGCGGGGACGCTCTGGGGTAGCTCGGGTTTGCGCTACAGGGCACCGTTTTGCTCGGGGTTTGCGGCTACAGCGAGCTGGAAGACTCGCGCATCTAGTGGTGGTGGCGGCAGCAGCTGCGGTGGTCGGGATCGACGGCGGCGACCAAATCGGCGGCGGCCGGAGTTCGGGTGCAGGCGGTGGCGATGCTACGGTGCACTAGAGGAGAAACCGGAGGGTGCTACGTGCTCCTGGGGGTTCGCTGAGCACGCTGACGAGCTCCGTTGCGAGCTTGCGCGGCTGTGGCCACGGCTATGCCATGGCCGGCGGCGAGATGCTGCGGTCATGGTTGGGGATCGGGGCTAGAGCACGCGAGGGACGACGGGGCAAGGGGGAATCGGGTTAACGGCTCACCGCGGAGCTGCAGGGATGGTTAGTGGGCTCGGGGGCGCGCCGGAGTGGCCGAATCGACGGAGGCATTCGGCGGCCGTGGTCGGAGAAGAAGGCCGCAAGCGTCGTATTGGGGCCGTCCTGGCTCGTGTAGCTCGGAGAGGAGGGAGAGTAGGTGGCGGCGGCGCCTCTGAGAGCATCGGCGGGGCGGCGCAGTGGCTGTGGCCACGGCGGCAACGAACGGCGGCGGCGGGTGTGTTCGGTGGCTGCGTGCGAGAGAGAGAACAGAGGAGGGGGATGAGCTCGAGGGAGTGAGCGAGAGGGACCAGGGGGCTGCGTGGCGCCGCGGAGGGAGTCCAGGGCGATGAGGGGCAGCAGGAGGTGGAAGCAGGAGGTGGTGCTCGGGCGCGGGCGCGTCGACACGCCTCTGTCCTTCTGGCGAGGGAGGAAGACGACAGGGGGGGGGGGGGAAGCGGCGGTGGGCTGGGCCGTGCTGGGCCGGTTGGTGGCGCCAGGTAAGGCCCAGGTACTAACTCTCTCCTGTTTTTCTATTTCTTTCTGTTTTCTAGTTTTTGCTATTTGTTTTGATTTAGTAATAATACCAAACCATTTCATAAAATCTTGGAAACAATTATGGGTGCTTTTTGAATTATTTCAGTGACCCTTAACAATTTCCAACATTTATTTGAACATTTAAATTATTTATAGTATTTAAATGCCCAAAGTCAAATACAATAGGATTTAATTCAAAAATCCAGAATGGCCTAGAAATATGTGCATCATTGTTGGCAGGGGTTTTCACCTTTAACAAAAATAATGAACTTTTCTAAAGGGCATTCTGGGTTCATTGAAAATATTTTTATTTTGATCCTAATTGCATTTTATTTAGTGCTAGGGTTTGTCATCCCCATTTCAAGTTTAAAAGAAATTTAGACATGATGCAGCAACCAAGCTAGCCCAAGTGCATAGCAAAGCCAGGGATGTGACACCATCTGCTTAGATTAGACATGCTTTGTGTGAATGCCTCCTGTTTGCTTTCTACACCAGATATGTGAATTATGCAATGCCATGTTTTTTAGCCAGTTATCATATATGTGAATTATGCACCGCCAGCATGTGTAGCCAGGCATCATATATGTGAATTAGCTCATGTCATCCTTTTTATCATTACGTATTCCATTTGTCGACAATATGTGTATACTGAACTCTGCATGTGTATCAGCCATTTGAGCCGGTTATGAAAAATCTGGAGTGAAAATAAGGTCTTCAGAGTAGGCAATGGTACCTGTTGAAGCATATATTTCGATGGTTACAGGTAGCTCCTCAGAGGAGGATTCAGAGATAGATGACTAGTCCTATATCCCACTCGAGGTGTATGCTCTAACTTGCAATGTTTATATTTCTCATATCATGCATATGGTGTCTTGCATTGCTTAGTTTATACATCACATACACAATATTCAATGCCATCTGCTTAGTTTAGAGATCATACATGCGAGTGCAGGCTGCTTCGTATATGAATCAATTATGTGAATTATATCATGCCATCCTGTATACTTAGACAACATGTATGTGAATTATTTCATCCCAACCTATTTTAGAAAGACATCATATAGTTTTGTCATGTCATCCTATTTAGATACTCATCATATGTTGAATTATGCCATTATATCATGTTAAGTTATCCATCATATATCTGAAACTGTGTCATGCTATCCTGCTTAGTTAGTCATCATATATGTGAAATTGTGTCATGTCGTCCTATTTGGTTAGACAACATATATGTGAATTACCACATCTGTCTATCATATAGTCTGTACATTCAATTTCTTTCTTTTTTATCATCCATTTGAATTGGAGAGGGTGATGGCGGTATCTAAGGGAGTAAAAACCCGTTCTTCAATAAGACGGTGGTACCCCGTCGATGCAGATAGAACCATGGTTGTACTGGCCCACGAACTAGCCCCACAACACATAATCGAGACTCTTCCAGATTGTACACTTACACCGTTGGACAGAGAACCAGCTACACCCCATCTAACCCCAACCCCAGCAGATAGTAACCCACTTCTAGTTGACACATCACCATGTCCACCACAGAGTACCCCCACACAAGTAGTTTGTAAAGCAACTGCAGTGCCCAAAGCACGAAGACCACCACATCGAGCCCAAACTCCACGTTTAAAGCAGAAGAGCAACTGTCCTCGGATCAGATTCTGTAGCTATGGCCCATACTCCTTTGCTCTTGCATCACTGTATTTACTCATACCAACTAATTTTGAATTTGAAGGATCCAATTGAAACTCCAATGGCGCAATAGGTATGTTTTAAACCTATTTATTTAACTGGATTGTTGTTCTAACTTCTTGCTCTATGTTGATTTCAGTTTCAGTTGTATAAACAGTTATGTTCTCATGTCATGCACATTACAAGTGTTGCCAGTGTTGTGTAGTTTCTCACACTTATATTCTGTCTATGCTATTGTGTCTTATAAAGATATGATTTGAATTGTGTCTCTATCTTGATTTGGCAACGTAAACTATAATGATATAGACAATACAATAACCATAGTACATAGATATATGTTCGTTTCATGCTGTTATCCTATCCACCTTACTACTGAACCGGTTACCAAAATGAGTTTCATATACTACATGCTAAACTTGTGATGTGTCTGCTTGTTTCTCTTGTAGAATGTGAACAGAATATTGGAGAAGAGCACCCCATTATGCAATAGTAGATAAATTAATGCAGATAAGATTCAAGATAGTGAGACAACCCTGTTGGTCTCCAAGAAAGGTGATAAAAACTATCTTGTAGACAATGAGACAATCCCAAAGTCCCACGTTGATGTAGTGTTCGAGGTACTGGCCACTACCGCTGGCACAAGCTCTTCGAACTCGCTGCCTGAATCACTTAGGCTTCTTCAGTCTCAGCTACAAGCTAAAAGGCATCAGTCATCTGTGCTATGGCAAGAAGCCGAAGGACCGAGGAAGTCCCTGCAGAATTCAGATGCATACTTTCTGGTGCAACAATAAACGCTAGACGATTTTAGCGCCAAACAAAAGAAAACTAATAAGCTTCGTAAGCTTCTTGCCAGCATGGTGCGTATCCAGGATATCATTTCTTAAGCTCTTATGAAGAGATTTCAATTCTGGACTTGTTTTGCTGCCGCGTTTATTTTCACTGGTGGCCAATTTAGACGCTCAGTATATGTAATATGCTGCTTTGGTCACTATATTTGCACTGGTGGCGAACTTTGATGCCCAGTGGATGTAATATTTGTAATAGCTGTAATAACCTAGCATAAGTTGCTTGCTTATTTATTTCCTTATTGTCTTGTTTATTTTTTTGCTTGTAGTCGCTGCAGTTCTTTTTCCGTGGTAACCTTTTTATTTAGAACTAGGGCACAATAACCATGGGCAACATACAGACCGTTGTAACCATGGTCGTGCTGCCTGCTGTAGTGGGACTCCTAAGGTCCGTATGATCCATGGGCCTTCTATGGGTCGTAGATTCAATGGGACTTCTACGGGCCGTATGATCGATTGGCCAAACATGAGCCGTACTTTCGTGGACAATTAACGTACCGCAGTATGGGGCATAAACGGGCTATAATGGGAATCATCTGTTTATGGGCCGACCATAACGGGCCGTTAATAGGCCCATGTGTACCACATGCTTAATTCTATCGGCAGGCACAACAGGTCGTTAGTGGGCCATATTTGATGACACTATGAAAACGACCCACTGGATTAAAGGGCCACAGACGGGCAGACTTTAACCACGGGCTGAATTTGGCCCACAAGCGGAACATGCCAGTAACAGACCGTAAGTAATCGAATGCCGGAAATGAGCCCAATAATAAATGGGCCCTTAGAAGACTTAAAGATAACACGGGCTGAAATGGCCCAATGGAATAATGGGCCGTTAATGGGTATAAAGCGAAATATTGTTCATTATGGTCCAGTTTCACCACAGGCCGTTTATGGGCCAAGATTTACAAAGGGCCTCATATGGGCCGAAAGACGTCATGAGCCATACATGGGATGGAAGTTACAATGGGTTGGAATCATATTGGACTACCCATATTGCACTACTGGGCATAATTCGGATAGGCTATAATGGGCCATGAGTTAGCGGGCTGTAAATGGGCTATATGCAAACATGCCGTTAACAGGCCTTCCGGGCCGGGCCGCTACCTTTTGACTAAGTCAAATGGGCCGACCTTTTGACTAAGTCAAACGGGCCGACCTTTTGACCTAAATGGGCCACTGTTGGGCCGAGACACATGTCGACGTATCATAAGCGTGTCCCATCCATTCGCTAGATGACATCTGTCCCAGCACTGAGCTGACACGTGGATACTCCAGCGAATGAGAATTTTACACGTGGAAAATCCCCATTGGTCAGGGCTGTTAACGGGTTCTCGGATCCAAACCGGAACCTAATAGCTTAACAGCGGCCCGTTATGGTGGATGCCACATGTCGGTTACCCTTGACGAAAACACTTCCATGACGCGTGATTTATCGTCATGGAAGTGGACACTTCCGTGAAGATAATTTTGGTATTGTCATGGAACACTTCTATGACAACACATGTATGACTATCTTGATTCTGTCATAAAATCGTCATGGATGCACATGCATGACAGAAAACGTGTCCTACTGTGGCAAGCACGTATCATCACGAAAGTGTTTTTTTGTAGTGCACACACACACACACACACACACAGAGAGAGAGAGAGAGAGACACACACACATTGTTTCTCTCTTCATTTTTTCTGGCACTTGCATGCACACCGCTTGTTTATCTCCGTGACGCTTTAAGTATGCCTCGCACACATGCTATATACGTATCCCTTAATATAGATATGTAACACTCATACTCCTTCTCCCTATATCTAAGTGTCACTGGACCCCCCCCCCACACACACACACACTTCCCGGCACTGAACGAGTAGGGTGACACCTCGATCTTGATACTAATCTATCTACCGGCTTCTCTATCAAACACACACACACACACACTCGCTAGTTGTGCCTCTATGCCTACCGCACGCACACTCTCGATACATCTTTCTCTCCCTCCCCCTCCCCACCCCCCAACAATGACAGCAGAAGGGTGACACCTCGATCTTGATCTTAATCTATCCATTGGCTTCTCTCTCAAACACACACACACACACACACACACACACACACACACACACAACACACACATATGTCCTTCTCCCCCGAAATCTAAGATGAAACCCTAGCCTCCTTCCTCCTCACGTGCCCGGACGCGTCTCCGTCGCGCCGGACATGTCCGCCTTGCCCGCCCCCTCACCTCGGTGAATCCCCCGTCTCCACATCAGCGTCGCCACCTCCCGCACCAACCCTGCGCCGCCACATGTCGCGTCGCCCTCCACCGCGCGCCGCCCGGGCCCGCCGAAGCCCGAGCCAGGCCCTCTCGGCCCAGTTCTGTCGCCGCCGCCGCCCGCGAGGCCCGCGCCTCGTCTGCCCCGCCGGTGTCCCGCTGCCGCCCTGTAGCGCCGCCGTTCGCCGCCCGGCCCGCTCCGCCTCGCCGCCTCGCATCCAGCGCCGCCCTCCCCGCCCAGCTCCTCCAACCAAACGCCGCCCCAACGTCCCGGATCCCTTCATCCTGCACTGCGTCGTCCACTTTTCATCCAAGGGTATAATTTAGGCCAAGTCCCTGAGATTTTAACGATATGTGTGCATCTTCATCATGGCATAACTTCGTGCATAGTGCTCCGTTTTGCGTGCATAATATGTCAAAATGTTCATATCAGAGTGATCTTCATGATGGAGTAGCTTGCATTCATGTTCCTTTTCATATTGATGCCTTAATCTGCTTTGCAAAACTGCTAAGTAATATAAACTACTGTAATCTGTTGATTGTTAACATCCTTTGTGCATTTTGTGGGTGCCATGACTTTGTATCTGTTGATGCTATGATGATGATCTTGATATGCACATGTTTTGATCTTCATGCTCTACATGGTGGTGTGTTTTGCATCCATGTTAGGGTGCATCTTGATATCTTACTCTCTGTTGCAAAAGTGTGTGTTGCTGTTAACTGCTGAAAACTGCTATAACTTGCTGATTTGTCATTTTTGTTGCATTTTGTGTGTGCATGCTATGAGCATGATGTCTACATGTTTTAGGAGCATTTTCATGCCATCTTTACAGGGGTGCAATCCATGTATTTTTATATGCCATGTAGTGAGTGCAATAAGCTTGTGAAGTTGGTTACATGCTGTTAATGTTCTGTTAAGTCTGTTTCTGTCATATCATGATGCTATCTTTGCTTGATGCTACCAATTAGTCCATGCATAATATGTAGATGCTTAGTTGACATGTTTTGTTGTCTATATTATGCTCTATCTTTCCATTCCTTTGTATGCCTCATATAAGTCCTGTAGCATATGTTTTCATTGCCATGAACATGCCTATATGTTGTTCCAGATTTCTGTTAACTTCATGATGCCTTGTTGTGAGCTTGATACTAGTTGATACATGCCTAGTCTGGAGATGCTCCAATTACATGTTTGGATGTGTGCTATGAGTACTTTGTTCACATGCCATGTTTGCTAATTTTGGTCTTCCTATGCCTATGTTCCAGGCTTGCAAACATGCTATCATAATGTTGTTGTTTTACACTTGCTAAAACTGTTTTAACATTCAATCTTGTCTTATTGGTTCCTACTAATCCATGAGCCATATGCATATGATGCCATGATGTTATTTGCTCTTTGTTATGTTTAATTTGATGCCATGCCCTTGGTTACTATGTTTACTTGCTGTAGCTTGTCTCTTTCTTGCTATCAAGTCACCATCATATTAACTCTGCTCATGTATACGCTCTTGTGTTATAAAGTTGCTTTTTGCATTGATTATATTGGTTTAATCTTGATTCCTATGAACCTGAACCTTAATGATTGTTGAAGTATGCTATCTGTAAACAAAGTGCATGTCAAGTTTATTCTCATATGGTTCCTGTAGCATGTTATTTTGATGTTTGCAAATTGCTTGCTGTTTTGGGCAGATTGTTGTTATATCTTGTTTGGAGTGTATGTGTTGCACCGTTGCTCCGTTTTGAGGATGCTCTATATGAAACTTGCTTAGAATTGCATGTAGTTTCATATTATCATGTTGCATCCTTGTTTGAAGGTGTTTGCTTGATGTTTGAATACATTTTGCATCAATGCCATGTTTAACTTGTTTTGCTCATATCTTCTAGACCGTAGCTCCGAAATAAATGAACTTTATATGTGACTTGACTAGAATTTCGTGTAGATCATCATGATGCTCTTTAACCTCCTGTTTAACAAATTGAACATAAGGTTTGTTCAGATCTGGACAATTTCGAAATTTGCATATGAGGATTTACCGGATTTGTTATATGTTGTTTCCGGCCTCATTTAAACTTGCTTTGATGTGATATTCTCATATGATTCATCTCTTGCCATGAGTAGCATCATATAGCCTTTGACATGCATCATGCTTAATTATGCATCATGTCATGTTTATGTGTTGTGTGTTTACCTTGTTGTTTGCTTCTTTCCGGTTGTGCTTCTTCTCGATAGTTCCTGTTTCGTTGCGATCGTGGGGATTCGTTCAACTACACTTGCTTCGTCTTCGCCAGTTCGTCTTCTTCATGGACTCGTTCTTCTTCCTAGCAGGATTTCAGGCAAGAGGACCGTTACCCTGGATCTCACTACTATCATTGCTATGCTAGTTCCTTCGTTCTATCGCTATGCTGCACTACCTATCATTTGCTTATCAAGCCTCCCAAATTGCCATGTCAGCCTCTAACCTTTTCACCTTTCCTAGCAAACCGTTCTTTGGCCATGTTACTGCTTTTGCTCAGCCCCTCTTATAGTGTTGTTAGTTGCAGGTGAAGTTGAAGATTGCTCCATATTGGAACATGTTTATGTTGGGATATCACAATATCTCTTATTTTAATTAATGCATCTATATACTTCGTAGAGGGTGGAAGGCTCGGCCTTATGCCTGGTGTTTTGTTCCACTCTTTCCGCCCTAGTTTTCGTCATATCGGTGTTATGTTCCTTGATTTTGCGTCCCTAACACGGTGTGGGTTATGGGCCCCTCTTGACAGTTTGCTTTGAATAAAACTCTTCTAGCAAGGCCCAACATTGGTTTTAACATTTTCCATAATAATACTTAAACTAAATAATTAATTGGCATAGGGCGTCATGCACCCGAGGATTTTCTACATAGAAGGGAGGGGCCAGCGCTGATGGTGTTGGTCCCAAACGGGCAGACTGCGGGGCCACCATGGGGCAACCCGAGGATCTGGTTTTACTCGTAGGCTGACCTATCCGGACGTGGCCTGAGACGAGATACGCGCGGCTACTATCAGGGTGTCGACACGCAGGGAGGCTTTGCTGGATTAGTTTTACCATTGTCGAAATGTCTTGTGTACCGGGACCCCGAGTCTGATCAGATGTCCCGCGATGGAGGATTGTCTCCGTGGATCATGAGCTTATCATGGGCTAAGTTGGGACTCCCCTGCAGGGTATAAACTTTTGAAAGCCGTGTCCGCGGTTATGTGGCAGATGGGAATTTTTAATGTCCGGTTGTAGAAAACTTGACATCAGATTCGAATTAAAATACACCAACCGTGTGCGTAACCGTGATGGTCTCTTTTCGAGAGGGTCGAGAAGAGAACACGGTGGGTATGTTTGAACGTAAGTAGTTCAGGAGCACTTCTTGATCATTACTAGTTTGCGACCGTTTGCGTAGCTTCTCATCTTATTCTTGTACTCGTTAGCTAGCCACCATATCATGCTTAGTCGCTTGCTGCAGCCTCACCACTTATCCATTCCATACCCCTTTAAGCTTTGCTAGTCTTGATACCCATGGTAATGGGATTGTTGAGTCCTCGTGGCTCATAGATTACTACAACAACAGTTGCAGGTACAGGTAATACGATGATCATGACGTGAGAGCGATGGTTGCTTGCTTTGAGTTCTTCTTCTGCTTCGTCGTTCAGGGGATAGGTTCCTGGTTGCAGCCTGGGCTAGCAGGGTGGATGTTTGAGTTTCTGTTTCTATTTCATCCGTAGTCGGATGTTGCTCTTGTATGATGTTGTTGTATTCTTGTGGCACCGTATGCCTTTTGTATGTATCCCCTACTTTTATGTAATGGTACGATGTAATGATATCCACCTTGCAGAAGCGTCTCCAATATGCGCTTCTATCCTTGGTGGAACCTTCGAGTTCCTTTAGGATAGGGTCGCATATTGGGCGTGACACATATCATAAAATACGCTCCAAGCAAAACTCATATCATGTGACGAATAAAAATATAGTTTCAAGTAAAATACCGATGGTCGTTAGAAGAAAGCGGGGATGCCACTCGGGGGCATCCCCAAGCTTAGTTGCTTGCTAATTCTTTGAATATTATCTTGGGGTGCCTCGGGAAACCCCAAGCTAGCCTTTTTCTCTTCCTTATTCCTTCATCCATCATAAGATGACCCAAAACTTGAAAACTTCAATCACACAAAACTCAAACAAAACCTTCATGAGATACGTTAGTATAAGAAACCAAGCCACTACTATAAGTACTATAGCAAACATATTCTTATTTTCTTTTTGAATTATATCTATTGTATTCCAACTTTTCTGTGGCAAAACTCATCAAATAAAACCATAGAATCATCAAAACAAGCACACAACGCAAGGAAAACAGAATCTATCAAAAACAGAACAGTCTGTAGCAATCTGAAAATTTCGAATACTTTTGTAACTCCAAAAATTATGAAACAATTTTTTGGACGTGAGCAATTTGTCTATTAATCCTCTTAAAAAGAATCAACTCAAAAGCACTCTTACGTAAAAAATTACAATGAATCTCATGAGCGCAAAAGTTTCTGCTTTTCAGCAGGGTCAAATAAACTTTCACCCAAATCATCCCAAAGGTCTTGCTTGGCACAAACACTAATTAAAACACAAAAACACAATCATAACAGTATCATAATTGTGCTAACACTCAAGAACAGAAAGCAAAAGGCAAAAAGCAAATTTTATTCATTGGGTTGCCTCCCAACAAGCGCTATCATTTTACGCCCTTAGATAGGCATAACGCGTAAGATCTAAGTGTTGTCTTCCATTATCTTTGCCACTTTAGTAAGGGTCTTTTCAAACCCGGGAGGCTCTTTGCGCTTCCCTAAATTTTCCAGAAAAGAAACCATCTTGAGATCTAAAATATCCAACCGTTTATTGCAAAGAGAAATCAAAGTGTTCCTACGATTGACACTACCATTGAGATGTTTGAGAGGTCCATTATATTTTTGTAATTCCACCATATGTTTATGCAAATTACCGAGTTTGTCCAAAATTTGGACTCCCTCTAGGGTGAAAGAAAACCCTTTCTTTTGTGGTGGAACCCCCAAAATTCCTTCTAAAATTTCATAGGCAGCATTGACATCAAGCTCAATAAAATTCCCTTTTGTGGCAAAAATCCAAGAGTTGTCTATGATGCATAGCCAATCCTACGTAAAAATTTCTATGCAAAATTTGTGCATCTCCCTTTAGGTTGCAAACACGATAAGATTCCATAAGCCTATACCAAGCATCTTTCAAATTTTCTCCTTGTTTTTATTTGAAGTATAAAACTTCAAAGTCTGGTAACAAAGGAGGAGCATCCAAACTAGCCATAGCGAAACAAGAATACGAATAGATCTGACGAGAAAAAGGCGAACGGAAAAGAGGGCGAATAAAACGGCAAATTTTTGGGAAGTGGAGGAGAGGAAAACAAGAGGCAAATGGCAAATAATGTAATTGCGAGGAGATGAGATTTGTGATTAGGAACCTGGTTGATGTTGAAGATCCTCCCTCGCAATGGCGCCAGAAATTCCTTTTGATGTCTGCTAGAACTATGCCGGTGTTTCCCCAAAGAGGAAGGGATGATGCAGTATAGCAATGGTAGGTATTTCCCTCAGTGATGAGACCAAGGTTATCGAACCAGTAGGAGAACCTCCTCACACCACGTAAACAACACCTGCACACAAATAACAAATACTCGCAAACCGACATGTTAAAGGGGTTGTCAATCCCTTTTGGGTACGACGCCTCAACATAGGCAAATAACGTGAGGTAAAAGTGGTAGATAGGACAAATAGATTGTAGAACAAATAAATTGCACCAAGCTATTTTTGTATTTTTGGTTTAATAGATATGAAAATAAATGCAAGGGAAAATATATCGCAAAGGCAAATATGATGAAAAGAGACCCGGGGGCCGTAGGTTTCACTAGTGGCTTCTCTCGAGAAAAATAGCAAACGGTGGGAAAACAATTACTGTTGGGCAATTGATAGAACTTCAAATAATCATGACGATATCCAGGCAATGATCATTATATAGGCATCACGTCCAAGATTAGTAGACTGACTCTTGCCTGCATCTACTACTATTTCTCCACTCATCGACCGCTATCCAGCATGCATCTAGTGTATTAAGTACATGAGAAAATGGAGTAATGCAATAAGAACGATGACATGATGTAGACGAGATCCATTTATCTATTGCGGAGATATAGATCTCATCTTGTTATCCTTAGTAGCAACGATACATACGTGTCGGTTCCCCTTCTATCACTGGGATCAAGCACTGTAAGATCAGACCCACTACAAAGCACCTCTTCCCATTGCAAGATAAATAGATCAAGTTGGCCAAACAAAACCCAAATATCGGAGAAGAAATACGAGGCTATAAGCAATCATGCATATAAGAGATCAAAGAAAACTCAAATAACTTTCTTGGATAAAAACATAGATCCGATCATAAACTCAAAGTTCATCGGAACCCAACAAACACACCGCAAAAGGACTTACATCATATGGATCTCCAAGAGGCCATTGAATTGATAATCAAGAGAGAGAGAGGAATCCAATTAGTTACTAACTACGGACCCGTAGGTCTACAAAGAACTACTCGTGCATCATAGGAGAGGCACCAATGGAAGTGGTGAACCCCTCCATGACGTTGTCTAGATTGGATCTGGTGGTTCTGGACTCTACGGCGGCTGGATCAATATTACGTCGACTCCCCTAGGGTTTCTGGAATATTGTGGTATTAATAGAGCGAAGAGGCCGTTCAGGAGGCACCTAAGGTGGGCAGCACCCACCTGGGCGTGTCTGGGCCTCGTAGCGTGCCCTGGTGGGTGCTGCTCCCCTCAAGCAGCCCCCCAGGTGTTTCATTGGCCCATTGGCTTTCTTCTGGTCCAAAAAAATCCTCCAGGAGTTTCTTTGCGTTTGGACTTCGTTTGATATTGATTTCCTGCGATGTAAAAAACATATCGAAAACAACAATTGGCACTGGGCACTATTTCAATAGGTTGGTACCAAAAAATGATATAAAATGATTGTAAAACATCCAAGAATGATAATATAACAGCATGGAACAATAAAAAAATATAGATACGTTAGAGACGTATCATGCCGCTAAGGTGGCTTCCAAGCTCGAGCGTCAAGAACATGTCATGGAGAATGTGCTTGGAAGCTTGAGAAAAGGGGTAACTACTCACAAACAATTGTCAAACTTTTGTGAGCATCACTCGTTTGTTTCGTGTGTTGAACCCCAAAAGGTACATGAGGCTCTTGATGATGAGGATTGGCTTTAAGCAATGCACAATGAACTCAACAACTTCGAGCGCAATCAAGTTTGGGAATTAGTGACAAGGCCAACGGAGGAACATAATGTCATTGGAACCAAATGGATCTTCAAGAACAAGCAAGATGCAAATGGTGTGGTTGTTCGAAACAAGGCAAGATTGGTGGCACAAGGCTACTCCCAAGTTGAAGGTATCGACTACGGTGAAACATTTTCCCCTATTGCTCGTCTTGAATCTATTCACATGTTGCTTGCTTATGCATCTCATCTTAACTTTAAATTTCAACAAATGGATGTAAAAAGTGCATTTCTTAATGGTCCTTTGAATGAGTTGGTGTATGTTAAACAACCTTCATGTTCGAGGATCCCAAGTTCCCCACTCATGTATACAAACTCAAAAAGGCACTCTATGACCTTAAACAAGCCCCACGTGCGTGGTATGAGCACCTTACCAAGTTGTTGCAAGATCGTGGGTTTGAAATTGGGAAAATTGATCCCACTCTTTTTACTAAGAAGGTCAAAGGGGGTATGTTCATATGCCAACTAGATGTCGATGATATTATATTTGGTTCTCCTAACAAATATTTCAATGATGAGTTTGCTGCACTAATGACCGAGAAGTTTGAGATGTCTATGATGGGAGAGTTGAAGTTCTTTCTCGGCTTTGAAGTCAAGAAAAGAAGAGAAGGAACATTCATCGACCAAGCCAAGTATACCTAAGACATGCTCAAGAGATTCAAGCTAGATGATGTCAAGCCGGTCAAGTTTCTCAGGCCAACCAAATGCAAGCTTGACAGTGATCCCATTGGTAAAGCGGTGCATCAAAAGGTATATCGTTCCATGATTCGATCCTTTCTTTATCTTTGTGCATCTAGACCGGATATCATGTTGAGTATGGGAATTTGTGCACAGTTTCAAGCCGCACCTAAGGAAAGCCACTATGTGGCAGTTAAGCAAATCTTTTGATATTTGGCTCATACCCTAAACTTTGGCTTATGGTACCCCAAAGGATCAAGCTTTGATCTTATTGATTACTCGGATTCGGATTGGGCGGGAGATTGTGTGGATAGGAAGTCAACTTCCGGAGGGTGCCAATTCCTTGGTCGCTCTTTGGTGAGTTCGTCTTCGAAGAAGCAAAATTGTGTGTCTCTCTCAACCACAAAGGCTGAATATGTAGCAGCCGCAAGTTGTTGTGCACAATTACTATGGATGAGGCAAACTTTAAAGGATTACGGTGTCATGTGTGACGAAGTGCCTATTTTATGTGACAATGAAAGTGAGATTGAGATTTCTCACAATCCGGTGCAACATAGTAAGACGAAGCATATTGAGATTTGTCATCATTTCATTCGGGGTCACATCAAGCGGGGATATATTGATATCATCTACATCAACACTCAAGATGAAGCAAGATTTCGCGAGTTAAGGCATGAGCTAAATATCATTGGTTTGAGCAATGTGACTTGAATCTAGGCACCCCCGACCACACTCATTATCATATCTTGTTATAGATGTAGGCATGGACATAGGGGGAGTGTTGTTCTCTCAATGAATTCTCCCTCCCCCCATTATGCATAAATCGATCATGTCTTTCACATTAGCCGTTTTTATGGTACTTGTGCTTTAAAGATGAGTTTTGGTCATGGGCCCAAGGTTAAAATCTTCATGGTGCCATACCTTTGCACCCAAACATAGCTAGCCTCAGCCATCGCCCCTTTTCTCCTTAAAAGGGTTGGGTTCTTTGGATCATATTCACTCTTGCTAGATATTTTAGGTCCTAGGTGTTGTGATCTCCAAGTAGTGGCTTCCTTGGTTGCTTCTTGCACTCGTGGAGGTCACCACACCCTATTACAGTAACGTTTTCCATCCCAAGCCTTTCTCTGTATATTAACCATCTATTCCAATTGCACACAAATTGATCATGGTGTGGGTGATGTTGACTGGGTGGTACAACCGGTGTCCCTTGTGGTTCAACCGCTAGAACCCTCGTTTGTGCCGTCCTAGGGGTACCACCAGGGTTGTCTATGCAGTTCCACCGTTGGCCCCCAGGTTGAGCTCCTGGCTGGTACTACCGCTCGGTTTCTAGCAGTACTACCGCTGCCTCCCATGTGATGGAAATACCGCCCGCAACCGCTGGTATGTCCCAGGGAGCGGTACAACCGCTTCGCGGGCTACATTTATATATAGGGGTCGGAGCCAAAGGGGTATTTTCTTCCTCCCCTCCCCCCCGCTCCCCTCACATGCCCTAGTCGCGAGTTGTCATTGCCCGTGTCCTAGAGTGCTCGTCGACGCTCTGGATCCGTGGGCCCTCCTTGGATCTGCTCCGTGGAGGCCCCCTCCCTCCCGATCTCTTCCCATGGATACCGGTAATGACCCATTTCTTCTTTCTAGGGTTTCATTCCGTGATTCCTCCTCTTAGGGCATTGCTTGACATCCCACGTTTATTGTTCAAACTATTGGGCGGAAGAGATCTATATGCGCTCCTGCTATTGTTTGTGTTTTCATAGAACTTAGAATATTGCTAGGTTGATTCAAATTCCATAGGTAGTTGTTCTCAATTTGGTGGTACTGCTCGCTTCCAGCGGTTCTACCGCCCCTATGCGTAGAACAACTGCTTGAGTGGTTCTACCGGTTGTAGAACCGGTACAACTGGGATTCCTGAACCACATAGCACTATTTTACTTTCTCTGATTCACAAGCAATATATTCTCCTGCTCTTGTGTGCAATCCTCTCATCTTTGTTGGGTCTCTTGTGTTCTTTTTGTGTGTGTTCGCAGGTGGCTCTAGTTCTTGTTCTGCTCCTCGTACCAGGACCAAGAAATGAGTTCAAAGATGCAAGCGCCCTGCTGAGTCATATGGGGAGGAGGAGGTTGTGGTTCCCACCAAGCCAACCTGTCGTGAGAAGTCTGGCACTACCAAGCAATGTGTGGTCATGCCTTTGCACAAATGGAGAGCCAAGGAGTGGGATGCCTTCCGGAAAAGGAATCCGTACACTGTTCCTATTGCTCCTTGATGGACTAATGTTCGGTTCCGGAATGAGATGCAAGAGAGGATTGTTCATGAGCTTTTTGAGCATAACAAGAATAGGTACACCAAGAAATGCACCATTGACCTTGACCATTGCAGGAGCAACATGGAGTACTTTGGAGAGGCCTTGGCCCTTTGTGAGGAGTTTGATTTGGTCAAACTTATGTCTGTCAATTGTGACTTTGATGTTCAGCTTATCCATCAGTTTTATGCAACCTTCACTTTGGTGAAGATGATGCTCACAGTCTCTCCTTCATGTGCCGTGATGAGTTCTTTAAAGTGCCCTGGAGGGCCTTCTGCAATGCTATTGGCTATGATGATACCGATCTTGAAGGGAATGGAGGTATTCGTCCTCACGACCATCCCCATTCCATGCCTAAGGAGAAGCTTGCTCCTCTGAACATTAATGGACGAAGCATTATTGGTGAGTCTAAGGATCTTCAGAAGGTTTATGACATCATGCATCACGTGTTTTGCAATGTGCTTCTGCCCAAAGTTGGGAATCAGAATAAGATCTATGGGTATCTTGTTGACTTGCTTGTTGCTATGAAGACCAAAGTGGGGACTGGTGCTACTTTTGATTTGTCCAATTGGCTTTGGCAGGAGATTTACAACATGGTCATCTACAGAAAGGTTTCCATCTATGCACTGTTTGTCATGTGCTTTCTGAACTCGGTTTGGGCTGTTCGATGTCCTGGAGAGCTCCTCACCTCACCAGATGACCTCACCATGCATGAGATCAAGAAGCTTAAGAAGAAGAAGCATGTTGAACCCCGCTTTCCTACGGATGATCCCGAGGATGTATATGCCACACTTTGGGCCAAGAGGATGATCTCGAAGAAGATGCAGAGTTCAAAGATCATGATTCGGATTAGACCGAGGGGTCAGACGAGATCTACTGAGCTCTGGGGCGATAGCATCGCTCTTTCCCTTTTTGGTGTCTTGACGCCAAAGGGAGAGGGAGTTCTATTAGGTCTCAGGATTTGCATGGGAGTTGCTTGGGTTGTGTTTCTTTGTCGAGTTGTGAGTTGAACTTGAGTTTCTTTCTCTTCTTTCTTAGTTTGTGGACCCTGTGGTGTGAGACTCGACTGGCATGGTGTGAGACATGCATTCTCTATCTATCTACTGTATCTGTTTATCCATAGCTCGTTACTCTCTACTTATATGTGCTTATGCTTTATCTTTCTCAGGTAGTAGGAATGGTGGGTCAATAAAATCTAGGGGGAGATTTGATCCTAATGTGTGACTTTGCATTCCAAAAGCAAAATCAAAATAGTGCACACATCCAGGGGGAGCCTGTCTATATTTTCTAGACCTCTTGTGCAAATCTTGTTGTTGTCATCATCCACCAAAAATGGGGAGATTGTTAGGACATTTCTCGTCTTTGTGTTTTGGGTGATGATGACAAATCTCCTTATGGTCTAATCATGTGTTATGTTCTTCAGGTTCTCTATGCTCAGGTACACATCAACTAGACATTCTCTCTAGAAGGAAAAGATCGAAGACAGAGTTTTCTGCGTGTTTACTTCCCTGGTCATAGGAAACACGTACTATCAAGAGGGAATCCACATCAGAAGGCACGGGGTGAATCATTGCACGTACACTCTTCTCGTCACCCACCATTTCCTTCCGTTCAATGTAGAGGGAGGTCCCTTTTGGTTCTTTCTGGAGTAGTGGTTTCTCCTCAGCGGTTGTACCCCCCACTAGGGGAGTTGTATCGCTGGCCTATTGTACTGACTCAACCACCGCCCCAGGGGTGATACCCAGGGGTTGCACCTCCTAGGTTCTTGCCAAGTGGTTTTACCGTTGCCCTAGGGTGGTGGTACCGCCCTCCCACTGGAAGAACTCTGGAGTTGTACTTTGGGCGATTGTACCAGCCGGGTACTGCCCGACCACCGGACTCGCTTCTGTGATAGGGCGGTACTTGGGCGGTGGTGGCCCGGTGTAACCCCCCGAGACCGATGCTCGAGTTGCCTTCCATTTATTTTTTAGTTGTTGTTGTGTGTTTATTATGTTTGTTGCATTATCATAATTGTGTTGCATATTTCATTCCTATATGTTATGCCATGATCATATTGAGTGCCTTGTCATTTTTGCTTTTTGCATCATGTTCATCTTATATTTTATTGCATTGCACCATCCTTGCTTTGTTCTATGCTTCATGATGTGATATTCCCTTTGTCATTTTTGTTGCTTTTGCATCATGATCATATTTGTAGTGTGCCTGTTATCTTTGTGAACTCCTTCTCCTCATCTTATTTGTTGTTTCATCTTGCCCTTTCCATCTAAACCATCATCAAGTGCAACACCCCATCTCCAGCTTCTTCCTTTCAATTCTAACCTATTTATTCAAGTGGCATTATCTCTGTTCCGTATAATGTTCATTTATTTCCTGATAATCTTACACCTTGCCTTTAGCCTCTCTGTCTAATTTTAGCTCATTTGGATGTGTTTTGGCACGATTCAAAAATGGTTCAAGTTTGAATTAAATTCAAACTTGCATTATTTTTCTGTCGTTAAAAATTGCCGGAGCAATTTATTCAAATGCTGCATAATTCCAGGAGTCCAGAAGTATTGTTACTTCTTTGAAATTCATCCCATAAAACCCTGGCCATTTTCGTCTTTTATCCTGTGGATTGTTTATTTGCCGAAAGAATTTAAAACAGGAAAGGGCCTTACCTGGGCGATGCACTTGGGCCTCCTCCTTCCGGGAGCCCAGCCAGCGCCAGCGTGCCCCTTCTCTCCCTCTCGCTAGTAAATTCTACATTGATCACCTAGGCGACCCCACCTGTCATCCCCTCACTCCTCACCTTTTCTTCCTCCTCCCGCAGCTCTCTCTCTCACAGTAAAAGGACGGGGTACATGGCCACCGTGGCCGAGCCAGCCGTGTCCGCACCCCTATAAAGTCAGTGCTTCGTCCCCTAGGGTTTTCCCTTCTATCCCTCTCCTCCCTCCGCCACCGACGCAGGTGAGTCGCCCACCATAGCCATCGCCTCTTCGGTCCCGAGCGAGTTCAGGAGAGCGAGCTCATCGCCGGCAAGCCTTCAGTCAGAACCAGCCACCTCCGTCGTGGGCATCGTCTTCCCTGACGTCGTCTGCGTCGCCTCCAACCACGACGGCACCACGGGACATCAAGATGGTGTCGCCTGCACCCTCATCTTCCTCCCCTGCTTCCTCTGCTTCGCGGATCCGAGGATGTCGCCCCGATCGGCGCGTCCCCACATTGTTTCCTTCGTTTTCCGGCAAGTCCAGGAGCCACAAGGTCCAAGGCTGACGCGGTCGTCCTCTCCTACGTCGCCTACCTCCCTATTTCATCTTCTTTGCGGGGCCAGAGCCGGAGCCGCACTCCCCCGCCGATCAGCGCCTCGCCTCGTCCTCTTCAGCGCCTCCCATGCTTCCTATCCAGTCCTACGGGATCTCGGTGAGCCCCTGATCCTCCCCATGCCCTTGCTTGCTTCGATTCCATCCCGTAGGCGCTGATGTGTTCATGTCGGTTCGTGCCCGCTGCTCTTGCCATGGCTAAATTCATACCTTGCGGAGCTCCTGCTTCTCTTCTTTCATGCACACCCGATGCGTGCACCTGCATCCACACCTAGCACCGCATCAACTGCACGACTGCACGCCCCGCCGTGGCCGTGGCCGAGCGCCTCGACCTGCAATACCGGCCCTGTTTCTCTGTAGTTGCTTTGCTTGGGTTCAGACTTCAAATCCATTCAGGAAGTATGCATCTTCAGGCTTCAGTCGAGTCCATTTTGCAGCACCCACACCCTTGCATCGTTGCTCCACCACACGCACCCTGGCACGTTTCCGCACCCCCGCTGGTCCTCTGCAACCACAGCAAGGGTTGCTGCTGGCTCCCGTCGCCGGCGAGTCCCCATGCTCTCGCTTCAGTTTTGGTCCTGGTCGCGATGCGTGTATGCGTTATGTTTGTCCGATCTCCCTTTGCAGCTAGCCCATTCGCTAGCGCAACCATTATCCATCAGAGAGGTCCTGGGTTCGATCCCAGTGTCTCCCGTTTTCTTTTTCCCTTGCTTCTCTGTTTTACTTCGAGCACACACACCCACAGCTACTTGGGCCCGATCCCACCTCTGGGCCGCTGCACTCTAGTGCTTCTGGCCCATGCATATTTTTTTACCAGTCTGTGTATTTTAGCATTTTTCCAATGCATTCTTATTTACAGAAAATCCCCCTGTTTTGAATTGTTAATAACTAAATATGCATGCATCCAAATTAAACAAACTATATATGTAAAATGCTTAGAATTTTATCTAGTTTCGCAATATGCAACTTTCATCCATGTTAAAATATTTAAAATTGTTGTTTCCATTAATTTGCATAAATGACATGTTAAAATGGTTTATTTCATAACTAAATAACCGTAGCTCGGTTTTAAATGTTCTTTATATGTAAATGGGCTAGAAAAATGCATAGATTAACATGATGCACTTACTTTTGCTGGTTAACAACTCTAAAATATGGTTTAGGCAGAACAGGACCAAATTCAAAATATGCACATGGGGATTTTCCGGAATTGTCGTTTGTTATTTCCGGCCTAATTTAAATTGCCAGGATAGGTAGTTTTGTTGTGCATCAACTCTTGCCACGTTAACCAACATTTAATCTTGTCATGCATCATCCTTGGTTGAGCATCATGCCATGTTTATGTGTTGTGTGTTTACCATGTTGTTTGCTTCTTTCCGGTTGTGCTCCTTCTCGTTAGTTCCTGTTTCGTTGCGATCGTGAGGATTCGTTCGTCTATGCTTGGTTCGTCTTCGTGGCTTCATCTTCTTCATGGACTCGTTCTTCTTCCTAGCGGGATTTTAGGGAAGATGACCGTCACCTTAGATCTCACTACTATCATTGCTATGCTAGTTGCTTCGTTCTATCGCTATGCTGCGCTACCTATGGCTTGTTCTTCAAGCCTCCCAATTTGCCATGTCAGCCTCTAACCTTTTCCACCCTTCCCAGCAAACCGTTGTTTGGCTATGTTACCGCTTTGCTTAGCCCCTCTTATAGCATTGTAGTTGCAGGTGAAGTTGAAGATTGCTCCATGGTGGACATGATTATGTTGGGATATCACAATATCTCTTATATTATTAATGCATCTATATATTTGGTAAAGGGTGGAAGGCTCGGCCTTATGCCTGGTGTTTTGTTCCACTCTTGCCGCTCTAGTTTCCGTCATATCGGTATTATGTTCCTGCATTTTGCGTCCCTAACGCGGTTGGGTGATTTATGGGACCCCCCCGACAATTCGCCTTGAATAAAACTCCTCCAGCAAGGCCCAACATTGGTTATACCATTTGCCTATCACCTATACCTTTCCCTTGGGAGTAATTAACCCGAGGGTCATCTTTATTTTAGCCCCCCCGGGCCAATGCTTGTCTAAGTGTTGGTCCGAACCGAGCGATGTCCGGCGCCCCCTGGGCAACTAGGGTCTATGCCAACCCGACGTCTTGCTCATCCGGTGTGCCCTGAGAACGAGATATGTGCAACTCCTATTGGGATTTGTCGGCACAGCGGGCGGCTTTGCTGGTCTTGTTTTACCATTGTCGAAATGTCTTGTAAACCGGGATTCCGAGACTGATCGGGTCTTCCTGGGAGAAGGAATATCCTTTGTTGACCATGAGAGCTTGTGATGGGCTAAATTGGGACACCCCTGCAGGGTATAAACTTTCGAGAGTCGTGCCCACGGTTATGTGGCAGATGGGAATTTGTTAATGTCCGGTTGTAGATAACTTGACACCAGATCCGAATTAAAATGCATCAACCGAGTGTGTAGCCGTGATGGTCTCTTCTCGGCGGAGTCCGGGAAGTGAACACGGTTTTTGGTTTATGTTTGACGCAACTAGGAGTTCAGGATCACCTCTTAATCATTGCTAGCTTCACGATCGTTCCTTTGCTCCTCTTCTCGCTCTTAATTGCGTATGTTAGCCACCATATCATGCTTAGTCGCTGCTGCAACCTCACCACTTACCCCTTCCTTACCCATTAAGCTTTGCTAGTCTTGATACCCATGGTAATGGGATTGCTGAGTCCTCGTGGCTCACAGATTACTACAATAACAGTTACAGGTACAGGTTTTGCGATGATCATGATGCGAGAGCGATGCTTGCTTGTTTTGGAGTTCTTCTTCTGCTTCTTCTTCGATCAGGGGATAGGTTCCAGGTCGGCAGCCTGGGCTAGCTGGGTGGATGTCGTTTGAGCTTCTGTTTGTATTTCATCCGTAGTCGGATGTTGATCTTATGGATGATGTATTGTTGTATTCATGTGGCATTGTATGCCTCTTGTATGTATCCCCATCTATTATGTAATGTTGATGTAATGATATCCACCTTGCAAAAGTGTATCAATATGCGGTTCTATCCTTGGTGGGACCTTCGACTCTCTTTAGGATAGTATCGCATATTGGGCGTGACAAGTTGGTATCAGAGCCTCGGCCGACCCTAGGAGCCCCCTTGATTGATCGTGTAGTTTGGTCGATGTCGAGTCTAGAAAGAAAACATTTTCAGAGTCTAGTTATATCGGAGAGTAGGACTTCTTTTTACTCCCTTGCCCCTTCGTCGCTCTGGTAAGGAATCTTGACGTAGATGTTTTGAACTACTACTCTTCCCCTTCAAATTTTTCTTTAGGATCACGCGGTTAGTTTTCATTCGTTGTCCATCCTCTTGTGTCCGGTGCATTTCTGATCAAGCTGATTCGACCCTGTTTGTCTTTGGGAGATCAATCCTCAGCTCTTTTCAATCGATGTTGTTTTTCCCATCCGGAGTTGTCTTTGTTTTTTCCCACCCGCCCACGCCTTTTCTTCTCGGAGCCGGAGTTTGTAATCGAGTATCCATCCTACTCGTGCGAAGTCTTTGCTTTCTTTCCTTGATGATTTCAACCGGTGTTTTCTCTTCAAGATATTCGTCGGTTCCCCCTTCCAAGTTGCCTTTGTTTTCCCGCCCTCCCACCCCTCTTCTTCCCGGAGTCTGAGTCTGTTTTGAGCATCAATTCCATTCATGTGGAGCCTCTTCAGTCTTCCCTCAATCATTTCAACCGGTGAATTCTCATTGTGTTCGACATTCTTCACCTCTTTTCTTCTCCGGTGGATTCAATTCCAATTTTCGGTAGTAATTATAATCTTTCCCTTGGATCAAGTGTTTTCCCTGCTCGTTCACCTCTCGCCAGTTTATCATTCCGGAGTTCGAAAGACATCTCAGGAGATTCGTCTATGTTTGAATTAATTTGAGGTTGTCACCTCATTCAAATATCTTAATTGTTCCGGTGCATCATCTATCTCTTCAACAATCCTTTTTTCAACGGTGTTTCTTTTTAATGGGCCCTAACCCACAGGTCTTTTCCCAGGATCTTACCTGACTCTTCTAATTATTCTGGAGCTATTCCAAATTCTTTTCGGAGTTGGACGTAAGAATGGATTTCATCAGTTAGATGCCTTTCCAAGATCGATTTCAAACCATTTCATTGGTGGCTCAACCTCTTTGCTTTTCATTCTTCCGGAGTGTCTCAATAACTTTTGGTGGTGTTCCTCGTCATCATTTGAAGACTGAAGAAGAGTTTTTCCTCTAAATCTTGTCCGTTCTTTCGAAGTTTCGTGGTTCTAGCTCCATGTTATCCTCTCGAATTATTCCATTTGTCAGATATTCTTTTTTCTCACCTATCCAGAGTATTTCAGGAGTTGATTTCTGTTTCTTTTCACCGGAGGCCATCATTCCAGAAGAATTCTTCGTCCTCACATTTCAGCTACCGTTATCCAATTATCCCGGTGCTTCGTTCAAGTGTTCTTTAATCAGCTCATGATCTCTTTGTTCTCTTGCATCTAAATCCCCTCTAGCATATTGGTTCTTCTAATTCTTCTTGGTGTTTCATTCTCTTTTGTTAGTCATTTCTGAATTCTAATGGTGGTTCTTTCATATTCTTTTTCCTTGATTATCATTTTAATCCATTCGTTCTTTCGAATCCTACTTGCGGTTCATGAAGACTTTCTCAAGTTTTGTGCCATATACCCCCCCTTAATCCTATTCAACAAGAATAAGTTGCATGCCAAATCCGGTTTACATCAATTAAATTTGATGAGGATAAGCATAACGTAATTCTTATTCTTATTTCGTCATCGTCAAGTAATCCCTTTTTCTTCGGAGTTTGTTCTTGATGAATAAATTCTCGGTTCAAAGTGTTTTCATCTTTTCGTTTCCGGAGTTCAAATTTACTCGGCCATTTCGTCGGAACCTCCATCTAAATCACCGGAAGGCTCATCTTATTCTTTGATCCTTCATTCTATCTCATCATCCTTTGGTCACCAGAGTTCTTCATGGTGGTTCTTCTTGATTTCATTCATTCTTTCAAGAGTTCAACAAGATTTTGTTGGAGGAGTTCAAGTATCTTTTCTCCTCACGTCTCGAAGTGCAATAAATTCTCTGTATTCTTCTGAAGTGGAGTTTTGCATTTTCTTCGTTCTTCTCATCTTTTCAGACATTTGGTTGTGGTATAATTTCACCTCAAGTTTTGAGATGTTTTTGATAAGTCCACAACAAGCTTATTCTTTCGCTGTTGATTTTCTCAACAACTCCGTTCAATCCTTCCTTCTAAGTTCTTTTCATTACACTATTTCAGTTCCTCCGGAGGCATTGCATTGTTCATCTCGTCAAGTATCATCCCATTGGGTGAAGTTCAGGTCTCCATTCCTTCCATTTTCAGTCGAAATGCTGCAAAAAATCTATCATTCTTATTCCTTTTATATCTTGTTCTAACCGGAGTGGTTTCAGAGTCTATCTTATTCCGTGAGCTTTTGATTCTCCTCATATTCGTGGTTCCTCTTTTCTACCCAAGTGCTCGTGAGCTTGTTCATCTTCTCTCTTGCGGTTTTGTTTCATCTCTTCCTCTTTCTCTTCTGTCTCATTCCTAAGATCTCGGGACGAGATCTCTTGTTAGTGGAGGAGAGATGTAACGCCCCGAGACCGATGCTCGAGTTGCCTTCCATTTATTTTTTAGTTGTTGTTGTGTGTTTATTATGTTTGTTGCATTATCATAATTGTGTTGCATATTTCATTCCTATATGTTATGCCATGATCATATTGAGTGCCTTGTCATTTTTGCTTTTTGCATCATGTTCATCTTATATTTTTATTGCATTGCACCATCCTTGCTTTGTTCTATGCTTCATGATGTGATATTCCCTTTGTCATTTTTGTTGCTTTTGCATCATGATCATATTTGTAGTGTGCTTGTTATCTTTGTGAACTCCTTCTCCTCATCTTATTTGTTGTTTCATCTTGCCCTTTCCATCTAAACCATCATCAAGTGCAACACCCCATCTCCAGCTTCTTCCTTTCAATTCTCACCTATTTATTCAAGTGGCATTATCTCTGTTCCGTATAATGTTCATTTATTTCCTGATAATCTTACACCTTGCCTTTAGCCTCTCTGTCTAATTTTAGCTCATTTGGATGTGTTTTGGCACGATTAAAAAATGGTTCAAGTTTGAATTAAATTCATACTTGGATTATTTTTCTGTCGTTAAAAATTGTCAGAGCAATTTATTCAAATGCTGCATAATTCCAGGAGTCCAGAAGTATTGTTACTTCTTTGAAATTCATCCCATAAACCCTTGGCCATTTCCGTCTTTTATCCTGTGGATTGTTTATTTGCCGAAAGAATTTAAAACAGGAAAGGGCCTTACCTGGGCGATGCACTGGGCCTCCTCCTTCCTGGTGCCCAGCCAGCGCCAGCGTGCCCCATCTCTCCCTCTCGCTGGTAAATTCTACATTGATCACCTAGGCGACCCCACCTGTCATCCCCTCACTCCTCACCTTTTCTTCCTCCTCCCGTAGCTCTCTCTCTCACAGTAAAAGGACGGGGTACATGGCCACCATGGCCGAGCCAGCCGTGCCCGCACCCCTATAAAGCCAGCACTTCGTCCCCTAGGGTTTTCCCTTCTATCCCTCTCCTCCCTCCGCCGTCGCCGCAGGTGAGTCGCCCACCATAGCCATTGCCTCTTCGGTCCCGAGCGAGTTCAGGAGAGCGAGCTCGTCACCGGCAAGCCTTCAGTCAAAACCAGCCACCTCCGTCGTGGGCATCGTCTTCCCTGACGTCGTCTGTGTCGCCTCCAACCACGACGGCGCCACGGGACATCAAGATGGTGTCGCCTGCACCCTCATCTTCCTCCCCTGCTTCCTCTGCTTCGCGGATCCGAGGATATCGCCCCGATCGGTGCATCCCCACATCGTTTCCTTCGTTTTCCGGCAAGTCCAGGAGCCAGAAGGTCCAAGGCCGACGTGGTCGTCCTCCCCTACGTCGCCTACCTCCCCTGTTTCGTCTTCTTCGCGGAGCCGGAGCCGGAGCCCCACGCCCCCGCCGATCAGCGCCTCGCCTCGTCCTATTCAGTGCCTCCCCTGCTTCCTATCCAGTCCTACGGGATCTCGATGAGCCCCTGATCCTCCCCATGCCCTTGCTCGCTTCGATTCCATCCCATTGGCGCTGATGTGTTCATGTCGGTTCGTGCCCGTTGCTCTCGCCATGGCTAAATTCATACCTTGCGGAGCTCCTGCTTCTCTTCTTTCATGCACACCCGATGCGTGCACCTGCATCCACACCTAGCACCGCATCCGTTGCACGACTGCACGCCCCGCCGTGGCCGTGGCCGAGCGCCTCGACCTGCAATACCGGCCATGTTTCTCTGTAGTTGCTTTGCTTGGGTTCAGACTTCAAATCCGTTCAGGAAGTATGCATCTTCAGGCTTCAGCCGAGTCCATTTTGCAGCACCCACACCCTTGCGTCGTTGCTCCACCACACGCAGCCTGGCACGTTTCCGCACCCCCGCCGGTCCTCTGCAACCACGGCAAGGGTTGCTGCTGGCTCCCGTCGCCGGTGAGTCCCCGTGCTCTTGCTTCAGTTTTGGTCCTGGTCGCAATGCGTATATGCGTTATGTTTGGCCGATCTGCCTTTGCATCCCGAACACGTAGCTAGCCCATTGGCTAGCGCAGCCATTATCCATCCGAGAGGTCCTGGGTTCGATCCCAGTGTCTCCCGTTTTCTTTTTCCCTTGCTTCTCTGTTTTACTTCGAGAACACGCACCCACAGCCACTTGGGCCCGATCCCACCTCTGGGCTGTTGCACTCTAGTGCTTCTGGCCCATGCATAATTTTTTACCAGTCTGTGTATTTTAGCATTTTTCCAATGCATTCTTATTTACAGAAAATGCCCCTGTTTTGAATTGTTAATAACTAAATATGCATGCATCCAAATTAAACAAACTATATATGTAAAATGCTTAGAATTTTATCTAGTTTCGCAATATGCAACTTTCATCCATGTTAAAATATTTAAAATTGTTGTTTCCATTAATTTGCATAAATGACATGTTAAAATGGTTTATTTCATAACTAAATAACTGTAGCTCGGTTTTAAATGTTCTTTATATGTAAATGGGCTAGAAAATGCATAGATTAACATGATGCACTTACTTTTGCTGGTTAACAACTCTAAAATATGGTTTAGGCAGAACAGGACCAAATTCAAAATATGCACATGGGGATTTTCCGGAATTGTCGTTTGTTATTTCCGGCCTAATTTAAATTGCCTGGACAGGTAGTTTTGTTGTGCATCAACTCTTGCCACGTTAACCAACATTTAATCTTGCCATGCATCATCCTTGGTTGAGCATCATGCCATGTTTATGTGTTGTGTGTTTACCATGTTGTTTGCTTCTTTCCGGTTGTGCTCCTTCTCGTTAGTTCCTGTTTCGTTGCGATCGTGAGGATTCGTTCGTCTACGCTTGGTTCGTCTTCGTGGCTTCATCTTCTTCATGGACTCGTTCTTCTTCCTAGCAGGATTTTAGGCAAGATGACCGTCACCTTAGATCTCACTACTATCATTGCTATGCTAGTTGCTTCGTTCTATCACTATGCTGCGCTACCTATCGCTTGTTCTTCAAGCCTCCCAATTTGCCATGTCAGCCTCTAACCTTTTCCACCCTTCCCAGCAAACCGTTGTTTGGCTATGTTACCGCTTTGCTTAGCCCCTCTTATAGCGTTGTAGTTGCAGGTGAAGTTGAAGATTGCTCCATGGTGGACATGATTATGTTGGGATATCACAATATCTCTTATATTATTAATGCATCTATATATTTGGTAAAGGGTGGAAGGCTCGGCCTTATGCCTGGTGTTTTGTTCCACTCTTGCCGCTCTAGTTTCCGTCATATCGGTATTATGTTCCTGCATTTTGCGTCCCTAACGCGGTTGGGTGATTTATGGGACCCCCTTGACAATTCGCCTTGAATAAAACTCCTCCAGCAAGGCCCAACATTGGTTATACCATTTGCCTATCACCTATACCTTTCCCTTGGGAGTAATTAACCCGAGGGTCATCTTTATTTTAGCCCCCCCCCCCCCCGGGCCAATGCTTGTCTAAGTGTTGGTCCAAACCGAGCGATGTCTGGCGCCCCCTGGGCAACTAGGGTCTATGCCAACCCGACGTCTTGCTCATCCGGTGTGCCCTGAGAACGAGATATGTGCAACTCCTACTGGGATTTGTCGGCACAGCGGGCGGCTTTGCTGGTCTTGTTTTACCATTGTCGAAATGTCTTGTAAACCGGGATTCCGAGACTGATCGGGTCTTCCTGGGAGAAGGATTATCCTTCGTTGCCCGTGAGAGCTTGTGATGGGCTAAGTTGGGACACCCCTGCAGGGTATAAACTTTCGAGAGTCGTGCCCGCGGTTATGTGGCAGATGTGAATTTGTTAATGTCCGGTTGTAGATAACTTGACACCAGATCCGAATTAAAATGCATCAACCGAGTGTGTAGCCGTGATGGTCTCTTCTCGGCGGAGTCCGGGAAGTGAACACGGTTTTTGGTTTATGTTTGATGCAAGTAGGAGTTCAGGATCACCTCTTAATCATTGCTAGCTTCACGACCGTTCCTTTGCTCCTCTTCTCGCTCTTAATTGCATATGTTAGCCACCATATCATGCTTAGTCGCTGCTGCAACCTCACCACTTACCCCTTCCTTACCCATTAAGCTTTGCTAGTCTTGATACCCATGGTAATGGGATTGCTGAGTCCTCGTGGCTCACAGATTACTACAATAACAGTTACAGGTACAGGTTTTGCGATGATCATGACGCGAGAGCGATGCTTGCTTGTTTTGGAGTTCTTCTTCTGCTTCTTCTTCGATCAGGGGATAGGTTCCAGGTCGGCAACCTGGGCTAGCAGGGTGGATGTCGTTTGAGCTTCTGTTTGTATTTCATCCGTAGTCGGATGTTGATCTTATGGATGATGTATTGTTGTATTCGTGTGGCATTGTATGCCTCTTGTATGTATCCCCATCTATTATGTAATGTTGATGTAATGATATCCACCTTGCAAAAGCATATCAATATGTGGTTCTATCCTTGTTGGGACCTTTGAGTCTCTTTAGGATAGTATCGCATATTGGGCGTGACACCCGGTTGTTCCGGTTGTGCTCTGGATACCGGTACTACCGGGTGTCCTGAGCGGTTCTACCGCTTGGGACTTAGCAATCCCTAGCACCAGGAGCAGGCGGTTGTTCAGGAGCACTACCACTCAACCACCGCCCTGATACGTCCATTTTGCATCATGCTTTTATATCGATATTTATTGCATTATGGGCTGTTATGTCACGTTATGTCATAATACTTACCGCTATTCTCTCTTATTTTACAAGGTTCAAATAAAGAGGGAGAATGCCGGCAGCTGGGATTCTGGGCTGGAAAAGGAGCAAATATTGGAGACCTATTCTGCACAGCTCCAAAAGTCCTGAAACTCCACGAAAGTCATTTTGGGAATTAATAAAAAATGTTGAGCGGAAGAAATACCTGAGGGGGGCCACCCACCATCCACGAGGGTGGGGACGCGCCCTACCCCCCTGGGCGTGCCCCCTGCCTCGTGGGCCACCTGGTAGCCCTCCGGTGCCCATCTTTTCCTATATGAAGTCTTTTACCCTAGAAAAAATCATAAGCAAGCTTACGGGACAAAACTCCGCCGCCACGAGGCGGAACCTTGGCAAAACCAATCTAGGGCTCCGGCGAGCTGTTCTGCCGGGGAAACTTCCCTCTGGGTGGGGGAAATCATCACCATCGTCATCACCATCGATCCTCTCATCGGGAGCGGATCAATCTCCATCAACATCTTCACCAGCACCATCTCCTCTCAAATCCTAGTTCATCTCTTGTATCCAATCTTTGTACCAAAACCTTAGATTGGTACCTGTGGGTTGCTAGTAGTGTTGATTACTCCTTGTAGTTGATGCTAGTTGGTTTATTTGGTGGAAGATCATATGTTCAGATCCTTAATGCATATTACCCCTCTGATCATGAACATGAATATGCTTTGTGAGTAGTTACGATTGTTCCTGAGGACATGGGTGAAGTCTTGCTATTAGTAGTCATGTGAATTTGGTATTCGTTCGATATTTTGATGAGATGTATGTTGTCTCTCCTCTAGTGGTGTTATGTGAGCGTTGACTACATGACACTTCACCATTATTTGGGCCTATAGGAAGGCATTGGGAAGTAATAAGTAGATGATGGGTTGCTAGAGTGACAGAAGCTTAAACCCTAGTTTATAAGTTGCTTCGTAAGGGGCTGATTTGGATCCATATGTTTCATGCTATGGTTAGGTTTACCTTAATACTTCTTTTGTAGTTGCGGATGATTGCAATAGGGGTTAATCATAAGTGGGATGCTTGTCCAAGAAAGTGTAGTACCCAAGCACTGGTTCATCCACATATCAAATTATCAAAGTAACGAAGCGAATCATATGAACATGATGAAAACTAGCTTGACGATAATTCCCATGTGTCCTCGGGAGCGCTTTTCTCATTATAAGAACTTGTCCAGGCTTGTCCTTTGCTACAAGAAGGATTGGGCCACCTTGCTGCACCTTATTTACTTTCATGGCTTGTTACCCGTTACAAATTATCTTATCACAAAACTATCTGTTACCTACAATTTCAGTGCTTGTAGAGAATACCTTACTGAAAACCGCTTGTCATTTCCTTCTGCTCCTCGTTGGGTTCGACACTCTTACTTATAGAAAGGACTATGATAGATCCCCTATACTTGTGGGTCATCAAGACTCTTTTCTGGCGCCATTGCCGGGGAGTGGAGTGCCTTTGGTAAGTGGAACTTGGTAAGGAAACATTTATATAGTGTGCTGAAATTTACTGTCACTTGTTACTATGGAAACTAATCCTTTGAGGGGCTTGTTCGGGGTATCTTCACCCTGACCAGTAGAGCAAAGAGTTTCTCCTCAACCTACTGAACCTACTGAAAATGTTTATTTTGAAATTCCTTCGGGTATGGTAGAGAAACTGCTAGCTAATCCCTTTGCAGGAGATGGAACATTGCATCCCGATTTACACCTAATCTATGTGGATGAAGTTTGTGGATTATTTAAGCTTGCATGTATGCCCGATGATGTTATCAAGAAGAAGGTCTTCCCTTTATCTTTGAAGGGAGATGCATTGACATGGTATAGGCTATGTGATGACGTGGAATCCTGGGACTATAAACGATTGAAATTGGAATTTCACCAGAAGTTTTATCCTATGCATCTTGTTCATCGTGATCATAATTATATATATAATTTTTGGCCTCCTGAATAAGAAAGCATCGCTCAAGCTTGGGGGAGGCTTAAGTCAATGTTATATTCATGCCCCAATCATGAGCTCTCAAGAGAAATGATTATTCAAAAAAATTATGCTCGGCTTTCTCTCAACAATTGCTCCATGCTCAATACTTCTTGTGCTGGGTCTTTTATGATGAAGACTATTGAATTCAAATGAGATTTATTGGAAAGAATTAAAGGCAACTCTGAAGGTTGGGATTCTGATGATGGTAAGGAGTCAGGTATGACACCTAAGTTTGATTGTGTTAAATCTTTTATGAATACCGATGCTTTTCATGGATTTAGCACTAAATATGGACTTTACTCTGAGATAGTAGCTTCTTTCTGTGAATCATTTGCTACTCATGTTGATCTACCTAAGGAGAAGTGGTTTAAATATAATCCTCCCACTGGAGTAAAAGTAGTTGCACCTATTAGAGTTGAAGAAAAGACTATCACTTATAATGATCCTATTGTTCCTTCCACTTATATTGGGAAACCACCTTTCCCTGTTAGGATAAAAGATCATGCTAAAGCTTCAACTGTGGTTCGTAAGAGTAATACTAGAACATATACACCACTTGAGCAAATTAGAGTTGAACCTAGTATTGCTATGGTTAAAGATGTCTTGGCTGATAATATTGATGGGCATGTTATTTACTTCTGTGATGAAGCCGCTAGAATTGCTAGACCCGATGCTAAGAAACATAGACCCGTTGTAGGCATGCCTGTTATTTCTGTTAAAATAGGAGATCATTGTTATCATGGCTTATGTGTATGGGTGCTAGTGCTAGTGCAATACCTTATTCCTTATATGAAGAAATTATGCATGACATTGCACCTGCTGAGGTAGAAGAAATTGATGTTACGATTAAGCTTGCCAATAGAGATACTATTTCACCAATTGGGATTGTTAGAGATGTTGAAGTCTTGTGTGCTAAAGTTAAATATCCTGCTGATTTTTTTGTTCTTGGTTCCCCACAAGATGACTTTTGTCCCATTATATTTGGCAGACCCTTCTTGAATACTGTTAATGCTAAGATAGATTGCGAGAAAGATGTTGTTACTATTGGTTTGGGGGATATGTCTCATGAGTTTAGTTTTGCTAAGTTTCATAGACAACCCCATGATAAAGAATTGCCTAGTAAGGATGAAATTATTGGTCTTGCTTCTGTTGCCGTGCCTCCTACTGATCCTTCAAAACAATATTTGCTAGACCATGAGAATGATATGTTTATGAATGAAAGAAGGGAAATAGATGAAATATTATTTAAATAGGGTCCTATTTTGAAACACAACTTGCGTGTTGAAATCCTAGGGGATCCTCCACCACCCAAGGGTGATCCCGTGTTTGAGCTTAAACCATTACCTGATAATCTTAAATATGCTTATCTTGATGAAAAGAAGATATAGCCTGTTATTATTAGTGCTAACCTTTCAGAGCAGGAAGAGGAAAGATTATTGAAAACTCTGAAGAAGCACCGTGCTGCTATTGGATATACTCTTGATGATCTTAAGGGCATTAGTCCCACTCTATGCCAACACAAAATAAAATTGGAGGAAGACGCCAAACCAGTTATTGGTCACCAACGATGATTAAATCCTAAGATGAAAGAAGTGGTAAGAAAGGAAATACTAAAGCTCCTTGAGGTAGGTATAATTTATCCCGTTGCTGATAGTCAGTGGGTAACTCTTGTCCATTGTGTCCCTAAGAAGGGAGGTATTACTGTTGTTCCTAATGATAAAGATGAATTGATCTCGCAAAGAATTATTACAGGTTATAGGATGGTAATTGATTTTTGTAAATTAAATAAAGCCACTAAAAAGGATCATTGCCCTTTACCTTTTATTGATCAAATGCTAGAAAGACTATCCAAACATACACATTTTTGCTTTCTAGATGGTTACTCTGGTTTCTCTCAAATACCTGTGTCAGCAGAGGATCAAGAAAAGACCACTTTTACTTGCCCTTTCGGTACTTTTGCTTATATAAGTATGCCTTTTTGTTTATGTAATGCACCTGCTACCTTTCAAAGATGCATGATGGCTATATTCTCTGACTTTTGTGAAAAGATTTGTGAGGTATTCATGGATGATTTCTCTGTTTATGGATCCTCTTTTGATGATTGCTTGAGCAACCTTGATCGAGTTTTGCAGAGATGTGAAGATACTAGCCTCGTCTTGAATTGGGAAAAGTGCCACTTTATGGTTAATGAAGGTATTGTCTTGGGGCATAAAATTTCTGAAAGAGGTATTGAAGTTGATAAAGCTAAGGTTGATGCTATTGAAAAGATGCCATGTCCCAAGGACATCAAAGGTATAAGAAGTTTCCTTGGTCATGTCGTTTTTTATAGGAGGTTCATTAAGGACTTCTCTAAAATTTCTAGGCCTCTGACTAATCTATTACAAAAAGATATTCCTTTTGTCTTCGATGATGATTGTGTAGAAACGTTTGAAATACTTAAGAAAGCTTTGATTTCTGCACCTATTGTTAACAGCCACCTGATTGGAATTTACCCTTTGAAATTATGTGTGATGCTAGTGATTATGCTGTAGGTGTTGTTCTAGGACAAAGAGTTGATAAGAAACTAAATGTTATTCACTAGTAAAACTCTAGACACTGCCCAGAGAAATTATGCTACTACTGAAAAAGAATTCTTAGCAGTTGTATTTGCTTGTGATAAGTTCAGGCCTTGTATTGTTGATTCTAAAGTAACTGTTCACACTGATCATGCTGCTATTAAATATCTTATGGAAAAGAAATATGCTAAACCTAGACTTATTAGATGGGTTCTCTTGCTACAAGAATTTGATTTGCATATTATTGATAGAAAGGGAGCTGAGAACCCCGTTGCAGACAACTTGTCTAGGTTAGAGAATGTTCTTGATGACCCACTACCTATTGATGATACCTTTCCTGATGAACAATTACCTGTCATAATTGCTTCTCATACTGCTCCTTGGTATGCTGATTATGCTAATTACATTGTTTCTAAATTTATACCACCTAGTTTCACATACCAGCAAAAGAAAAAGTTTTTCTATGATTTAAGACATTGCTTCTGGGATGACCCACACCTTTATAAAGAAGGAGTAGATGGTGTTATTAGACATTGTGTACCTGAGCATGAATAGGAATAGATCCTGCACAAGTGTCATTCCAAGGCTTATGGAGGACACCACGCTGGAGATAGAACTGCACATAAGGTACTACAATCCGGTTTTTATTGGCCTACTCTCTTCAAGGATGTTGGTAAGTTTGTCTTGTGTTGTGATGAATGTCAAAGAATTGGTAATATTAGTAGACGTCAAGAAATGCCTATGAATTATTCTCTTGTTATTGAACCATTTGATGTTTGGGGCTTTGATTATATGGGACCGTTTCCTTCCTCTAATGGGTATACACATATTTAAGTTGCTATTGATTACGTTACTAAGTGGGTAGAAGCTACTCCAACTAGTAGTGCTGATCATAACACATCTATTAAGATGCTTAAAGAAGTTATTTTTCTGAGGTTTGGAGTCCCTAGATATTTAATGACTGATGGTGGTTCAAATTTCATTCATGGTTCTTTTCGTAAAATGCTTGCTAAGTATGATGTTAATCATAGAATTGCATCTCCATATCACCCACAGTCTAGTGACCAAGTAGAATTGAGTAACAGAGAGCTTAAATTGATTTTGCAAAAGACTGTTAATAGATCTAGAAAGAATTGGTCCAAGAAACTTGATGATGCATTATGGGCTTATAGAACTGCATATAAGAATCCTATGGGTATGTCTCCGTATAAAATGGTTTATGGAAAAGCATGTCACTTACCTCTCGAACTTGAACATAAGGCATATTAGGCCATTAAAGAGCTCAATTATGATTTCAAACTTGCCAGTGAGAAGATGTTATTTGACATTAGCTCACTTGATGAATGGAGAACCCAAGCCTATGAGAATGCCAAACTGTTTAAAGAAAAGTTAAAAGATGGCATGACAAAAGGATACAAAAGTGTGAGTTTAATGTAGGTGATTATGTGTTGCTATACAACTCTCGTTCAAGATTTCTTGCAGGAAAACTTCTCTCTAAATGGGAAGGCCCTTAAGTTATCGAGGAGGTCTATTGTTCCGGTGCCATAAAAATTAACAACTACGAAGGCACAAATCCAAAGGTGGTGAAGGGTCAAAGAATCAAACATTATATCTCAGGTAATCCTATAAATGTTGAAACTAATGTTATTGATACCGTAACCCCGGAGGAATACATAAGGGACACTTTCCAGAACGTTTTAGACTCCGAAAAGGAATAGGTATGTAGTACGGTAAGTAAAACGACTCCAAAACAGATTTAATAGCAATTTTTCTCCGTTTTGGAATATTTAAGAAAAAAGGAAAATAAGAAGTAGTCCGGGAAGGACACGAGGCATCCAAGAGGGTGGAGGGCGCGCCCCCCTGCCTCGTGGGCACCTCGTGTGCTCTCCAGACTCCATTTTCTTGCACGATACTTCTTTTGGTCGGTAAAAATTCATTATATAATCTCCCGAAGGTTTTGACCATTGTATCACGCAAATATCTTCTATCTTTGTTTCGAGCTGTTTTTCTGACAGATCTAGAGCACCATGACGTCTTCAAGTGCCCCCAAGGACAAGTTTTTTGAGAGGCAAAACATGTTGAGCTTGCCTTTCCCCCTCTTGCTAGACAAATTCCTTGCACCAAGTAGAGATACTACTTGTGCTTCCAAATATCCTTAACCCTAGTTTTGCCATGAGAGTCCATCATATCTACCTATGGATTGAGTAAGATCCTTCAAGTAAGTTGTCATGTTGCATGCAATAAAAATTGCTCTCTAAATATGTATGACTTATTAGTGTGGAGAAAATAAGCTTTATACGATCTTGTGATATGGAAGTAATAAAAGCGACAGACTGCATAATAAAGGTTCATATCACAAGTGGCAATATAAAGTGACGTTCTTTTGCATTAAGATTTCGTGCATCCAACCATAAAAGCACATGACAACCACTGCTTCCCTCTATGAAGGGCCTATCTTTTACATTATGCAAGAGTCAAGGTGATCTTCACCTTTCCTTTTTATATTTTATCCTTTGGCAAGCACCTCATGTTGGAAAGATCATGATATATATATCCAATTGGATGTAAGCTAGCATGAACTATTATTGTTGACATTACCCTTGAGGTAAAAGGTTGGGAGGCAACACTATAAGCCCCTATCTTTCTCTGTGTCCCATTAAAGCTCCATAACCATAAGTATTGCGTGAGTGTTAGCAATTGTCAAAGACTAAATGATAGTTGAGTATGTGGACTTGCTGAAAAGCTCTTATGTTGACTCTTTCCTATGTTATGATAAATTGCAATTGCTTCAATGACTGAGATTATAGTTTGTTAGTTCTCAATGAAGTTTCTGGTTCATACTTGACATTGTGAATAGATTATTACTTGAGCATAAGAAATCATATGACAATATATATATATATATATATATATATATATATATGTTGTTGTTATAAGAATGATCATGATGCCCTCATGTCCGTATTTTATTTTTATCGACACCTCTATCTCTAAACATTTGGTCATATTTTCCGATATCGGCTTCCGCTTGAGGACAAGCGAGGTCTAAGCTTGGGGGAATTGATAGGTCCATTTTGCATCATGCTTTTATATCGATATATATTGCATTATGGGATGTTATGCCACGTTATGTCACAATACTTATGGCTATTCTCTCTTATTTTACAAGGTTTACATAAAGAGGGAGAATGCCGGCAGCTGGGCTGGAAAAGGAGCAAATATTGGAGACCTGTTCTGCACAGCTCCAAAAGTCCCGAAACTCCATGAAAGTCATTTTGGGAATTAATAAAAAATGTTGAGCAAAAGAAATACCTGAGGGGGGCCACCCACCATCCACGAGGGTGGGGGCGCACCCTACCCCCTGGGTACACCCCCTGCCTCGTGGGCCACCTGGCAGCCCTCCGGTGCCCATCTTCGGCTATATGAAGTCTTTTACCCTGGAAAAAATCATAAGCAAGCTTATGGGATGAAACTCCGCCGCCACGAGGCGGAACCTTGGGGGAACCAATCTAGGGCTCCGGTGGAGCTGTTCTGCCGGGGAAACTTCCCTCCGGGAGGGGGAAATCATCACCATCGTCATCACCATCGATCCTCTCATCGGGAGGGGGTCAATCTCCATCAACATCTTCACCAGCACCATCTTCTCTCAAACCCTAGTTCATCTCTTGTATCCAATCTTTGTACCAAAACCTCATATTGGTACCTATGGGTTGCTAGTAGTGTTGATTACTCCTTGTAGTTAATGCTAGTTGGTTTATTTGGTGGAAGATCATATGTTCAGATCCTTAATGCATATTAATACCCCTCTGACCATGAACATGAATATGCTTTGTGAGTAGTTATGTTTGTTCCTAAGGACATGGGTGAAGTCTTGTTATTAGTAGTCATGTGAATTTGGTATTCGTTCGATATTTTAATGAGATGTATGTTGTCTCTCCTCTAGTGGTGTTATGTGAATGTCGACTACATGACACTTCACCATTATTTGGACCTAGAGGAAGGCATTGGGAAGTAATAAGTAGATGATGGGTTGCTAGAGTGACAGAAGCTTAAACCCTAGTTTATAAGTTGCTTCGTAAGGGGCTGATTTGGATCCATATGTTTCATGCTATGGTTAGGTTTACCTTAATACTTATTTTGTAGTTGCGGATGATTGCAATAGGGGTTAATCATAAGTGGGATGCTTGTCCAAGAAAGGGAAGTACCCAAGCACCGGTTCACCCACATATCAAATTATCTAAGTAACGAACGCGAATCATATGAACGTGATGAAAACTAGCTTGACGATAATTCCCATGTGTCCTCGGGAGTGCTTTTCTCATTATAAGAACTTGTCCAGGCTTGTCCTTTGCTACAAGAAGGATTGGGCCACCTTGCTACACCTTATTTACTTTCATTGCTTGTTACCCGTTACAAATTATCTTATCACAAAACTATCTGTTACCTACAATTTCAGTGCTTGCAGAGAATACCTTACTGAAAACCTCCTGTCATTTCCTTCTGCTCCTCATTGGGTTCGACGCTCTTACTTATCAAAAGGACTATGATAGATCCCTTACACTTGTGGGTCATCACGCCCATAGGGGTGACTCCCTTCTGGTTTCAAGACGGTTGTTGAGCGGTAGGGAAGCGGTTGGTCCAGTTATTCCTAATAACCAGTACTACCGCTCTAGCGTCCGGTTGTATCGCCTATTAGGGTTTCAGCATCTTACCTGTGATTCCCGGTTGCACCGGGGAGAGGAGCGGTTGTACCACTGCAGTGTAAAAATTGTTGTAACAGTTGGATGTTAGGGTTTCCTATATAAAGGGGGTTCTTCCTCCTACCCCCTTACCTCTTGCCTCTCTCTCTCTCCACCATTAATGCCCTTCAAGCTTTCTTGCCCAATCTCTCTCTCTCTATCCACTCAAACTTGTTGATTTTCTAGGGATTGAAGGAGGAGACCTAGATCTACACTTCCACCAAAGGATATTTGATTCCCCCGTACTTTCTTGTGTGGATTTTGTTACTCTTTGGTGTTTGAGCACCCTAGACGGTTGAGGTCACCTCGGAGCCATATTCCATTGTGGTGAAGCTCCATGGTTCCATTGGGAGCCTCCAATCTGGTTGTGGAGAGAGCCCCAACCTTGTTTGTAAAGGTTCGGTTGTGGCCTTCAAGGGCACCACTAGTGGAATCACGGAATCTCGCATTGTGTGAGGGTATGAGAAAAATACGGTGGCCTTAGTGGCTTCTTGGGGAGCATTTTGGCTCCACACTGCTCCAACGGAGACGTACTTCCCCCAAAGGGAAGTGACTTTGGTAACACATCCTCGTCTCCACCGGTTGCACTTGTGGTTATCTCTTCCATCTACTTTGTGCAAGCTATTATTGTGTTGTATCATTTGCTTGCACTTGTTGTTGTTGTTGTTAGCATCATATAGGTTGCTCACCTAGTTGCACAACTAGACAACCTATTTGTTGCTAAATCTAATTTGTAAAGAAAAGCTAAAAATTGGTAGTTGCCTATTCACCCCCCACCCTCTAGTCAACCATATTGATCCTTTCAAACTCTCTCCCCCTCTATGCAGCGGTATAACACCTCTTCTCCCCGCTGTAATCTCTACTTAAACATGGTGCTCAACGCTATATATTTTTTCCCAATGATGTATGGCTATCCTATGATGTTTGAGTAGATCCGTTTTGTCCTATGGGTTGATTGATGATCGTGATTGGTTTGAGTTGTATGTTTTATTATTGGTGTTGTCCTATGGCGCTCTCGGTGTCGCGCAAGCGTGAGGGATCCCTGTTGTAGGGTTTTCAATATGTTCATGATTCGCTTATGGTGGGTGGCGTGAGTTATAGAAGCATAGACCCGAGTAAGTAGGTTGTTTGCATATGGGAGTAAAGAAGACTTGATACTTTAATGCTATGGTTGGGTTTTACCTTAATGATCTTTAGTAGTTGCGGATGCTTACTAGAGTTCCAATCATAAGTGCATATGATCCAAGTAGAGAAAGTATGTTAGCTTATGCCTCTTCCTCATATAAAATTGCTATAATGATTACCGGTCTAGTTATCAATTGCCCAGGGACAAATAACTTTCTTGTGATAAAAAGCTCTCTACTAAAACTAATAATTGTTTCTTTATCTAAATAGACCCTAAATTTTATTTATGTGTTCTTTATTATCGTGCAAACCTATCCTGTCACACCTGCAAAGTACTTCTAGTTTTATACTTGTTCTAGGTAAAGTGAACGTTAAGCATGCGTAGAGTTGTATCGGTGGTCAATAGAACTTGAGGGAATATTTGTTCTTCCTTTAGCTCCTCATTGGGTTCAACACTCTTACTTATCGAGAAAGGCTACAATTGATCCCCTATACTTGTGGGTTATCAGGGTGGTGATTGGCGACAAGGCATGCCTCGCACAAGGGCTAGGAGCGGTCGGATAGGGGTTGGGCGCAGCCACTGGTCGAAACTTGGGCAGCGCGGGGCGCCCAATGGTGTGATGAACAGAGGGGGAAATGAAGGGAATGGGGGTGTTGCTCACTAGGGGTGCTCGGGGACGAGGTTGGATAGGGCAGAGGGCTCCGGTGAGGTAGATCGGGTGTGGGGCAGCGCCGGTCGTAGGCAAGGAAGACGCGTCGATCCCGATGATGCACTGTGGCTACGGTTGAATGGATCCTCGTAGATCATACCGAAGACGACGTCGGTCCTCTTTGGCATGGTCTTAGCTCAGGGAGGGAGGGGGCCATGGCCACAAGGTCGTTCATGGCGGGCGGAGCTCGGACGAAGCGGGAGAGAGAAACATCGCGAGGGAGGGGGAGGGAATGCTAGTGTTTTGGCCGAGGGGGTCGTGGGGTCATCTTGTAGGCAGCCAGGGGGGCGGATGGACGCCACGCACGGCGAGGCACAGCCATGGACGTGGATGTGTGCCACGACCCCCCTCCCGTGAACAGGAGGTAGGGGATGTCCATGGCGTGGGTTGGGATGCACTGTAGTTGCTTAGGGCGCAGACACACATCAATTTTCTTTTTTTTTTCATTTTGCTCTTTGTTTTGCATTTCTTTTTTATACCAAATGAATTTTTTAAAACGTGAGACTTGTCACAAAAATACTTGGCAATATTATGGAGTTGTCCACAAGGTTTGGGGGTTGTTTCGAATTCATCCAAATTATGTTTGATTTTAAATGCTCCACTCAAGTGTTGTTGGGTCATTTCAAAAATAGCTAAGGGCAATTTTGGAGTTTCAGATGATGTTGGGTTCGACATGACTTTGCTCAGTATATTATTAGCGATAATATGAACAATTTTTAAGTGTTCGGTGAGATAATTTCTAAGCTTGCAAGTACAATTCAAGTTTGATTTGAATTTGGGACAAGTGGCAAACAACTTAGCAAAATATGATAACTTGGCATAATTAGGGTGGCATAATCACTGTAGCTTTAATTGCAGGGGTGTTACACACGATGCCTTCCCCTAGGCCCAAATATGGTGAAGTATCATGCAGTCGATGTTCACATAACATCACTAGAGGAAGAATAACACAACATAATATCAAGACATTGAACGATGATCAACTTCACATGATTAATTATAACAAGACTTCTCCATGTCCTCAAGAACAAATAAAATTACTCACAACTCATCTTATTAAACATGATCAGTGGGTATGAACATATGATTAACAATCTGAACATAATAATCTTCCACCAAGTAAACCAACTAGCATCAACCCCAAGATGTAATCAACACTACTAGCACCCCTAAGAACCAATCTGAGGTTGATACAAAGATTGAACACAAGAGAGAAACTAGGGTTTATAGATGAGATGGTGGTGGTGAAGATATTGATGAATATGATGATTCCCACGATGATGAGGGGGTTGGTGATGACAAAGACTTTGATTTCCCCCTCCCGGAGGGAAGTATCCCTGGCAGAATCGCTCCGCCGGAGAGCAAAAGTTCTCCACCTCGAGACGACGGTGAAAAGTCCTGAAACTCCTCTTGATTTTTTTTTCTAGGACAAATATGATTTTATGGCCAAAGGACTCCAGGGATATTCCTCCTTTTCAAAAAATTGGCCAAAGGACTCCAAGTGGGGAGCCACCAGGGACCCACATGGCCAAGTGGCGAGGCTAGGGGGTGGTCGTGGCACCTCCCATGTGGCTGGCTGATGGGCCCCTCTGGCATATTTTGCTCCAATATTTATTATATATTTCAGAATAATTCTCCAAAAATCCGCGCTTCATTTTGAGCTTTGGAGAATTGCTATCTCTGTTGTAATTTTTTCAGGTCAGAATTCCAGCTGTCGATAATCTCCCTCCTTTGATGTATCTTGCATTTTAAGAAAGGCATTAGACTTGCATCAAATTATGGAATTAACATTAAAATGAGACAAATAAAAATAGGTAATTATAATGCAAAATGGACGTTTCACCATCCCCGTCGTTCAAACGGAGTGCCACATACTACTTCCGCAGCGGTGTTGCCTTCGCCGTGTGCACGTGGCCCCCGCTGAGTCGCATGGTCTTCATCATGTCCCACACGACCTTGGCCGTCGACTTGAAGCAGAGTGTGGACATCACCTTGGGACGTACAGAACGACACAATTCCTCCATGGCCAGGCGATCAGCCTCCCGCTCATCCGTGCCAACGTTCACCGCAACCCACATGCTAGGGGACTCAGTCATCACCTGCACCAGAAGTGCTCAATCTACGTAGTTCGTCTTCTGCACGGTCATCTCGCCAATCTTTTTCTTGTCGTCGAGGGTGATCGTTGCACACGGCGTGCCCTTCCGAGAGGGCGACATGGCCACAGGTCTAGGGAGAACCCAAGGCTCTGATACCAAATGACCGCCAAAATCACCTAAAACTCACACGATTGACACAATGGCTAGAGGTAGAAGAAGACTCAGGTGTTTGCGCTGTGTAAATGTTGCAACTTTATGCTTGCTTTCTGTCTTTTATTCAACAAAAAACAAAAAGAACGATAGGGTTGTGCCATGATCTGATTTTCTCGTGCCATCCCACGACTAACGGAAAAGTAGCTGGCTACTACGTCTAAGCTAACTACCTAAAGATCCACTAACTATGGCATGGTCGCATACAGAAAGTTGTGGGCTCATGCGACATTTATGTTATTTGCATGGAAACATAAAATCTGGAACGTGATATTTAAGTGGAATGTAAACTCCTTAAGTGGGACGTAAGTTATACAAGGAACATAAAATCCACAATGAAACATAAAATCCACCATGGAATGTAAAGGATCTGTGCACAGGTTTACGCTAATATTCATGTTTTTGGTTTGCCCTGCTGCCATCATCACAAGATGACCTGAAAGCACACCAAATGCTGATGCCTCAGTTGCCACTGAGTGGGGCCATCTCACCACTGCACGAGTTGAGAGTTTGCAAGTAGCATAGACATGGTCATTCTCAATACATCATCACCAGATTATATTCCACTGAGAATTCACATTATTCTCCTTATATCTCATAGTCAGAAACACCACCATCATGAATATACCTTGCTTTATACCTTGCTTTCAAATATTAGCGTAAACCTGTATGTTTCATTATGGATTTTATGTTCCTTGTATAATTTACGTCCCACTTAAGGAGTTTACATTCCACTTAGTTAACTGGGCAATTCTCTTCTGCTTAATTAATCGATGAGGCAAATCTTTTGCCTCCGTTTCGGAAAAAAGAATATACCTTGCTTTCCAGTGCACCCAAAGGTAGTAGTAAAGAAAATATTCAGGACCCATGCATCTTATTTAAGACGAGGGGATACCAAAACTGAGTTGATTAATCGCTATGGATTTGGAATCCATATTAGCTTGATGGTGTAGCCTAAAATCAACAATAAATGAATTTTCTCGCGGTATGCCAAAGGTTTCAGACTTTCAATATGGTTAACTTTCAGGAATGGTGACATTGGTATCCTCAGGCAAAAGAGCATTTGCAACCCCTGACTGGCCTGTGCACTTGTGGTTACATGCTTCTATGTGTGATTTGAATCTGGAAGTTACATCTACTCCTGTAAATATTAGTGAGTGAACTCCGTGTGTTATGTACGTAGCTACTCATATATTACATGAAAGCTAATCCAATTCCTGGAAGGCGAAGCATCAGCAGGTTCTCCAGCAACTCACTCATCCTGATGTCTTCTACGGAAGCTGCTGAAGGCAACCGACAAGGTACAAATTTGCACATGACATGCTATGCTGCATTATGCTCAGCTTGATCTTTGGCCCAGAAAAGTTGATCTTCGCTTTCAAAATTACATCAGCTGCTGGAGAAGGTGTCCATATGCTTTTAGCTGTCTACTCTGTCTTCTTGGAATGCTTTGTATATGAAATCTTTAAAGCGCCTGGAGTACTGTCTTGGATCTACCGCTGAAATGGATGTAGAGTCATATTGGAAAGATTTGTATGCATGCTCAATCTTTTTGCCTATATCGTAGTCTTGAAGTATGTCTATTATTCCAAAATACAATATAACATCACAGTATTCCCCAGTTGGCTCTCCAATAACATCACAGTCGTTCTTTCGGATTGTCAGTTCAGCTCTTGACAGCATATTCGCCCCAAGTTTAATCTTACACCACCTGTCCAACCAAATAATATCAATTATGTTTATTGTTACAAGACCTAAAGACCATTAAAATACCTTCATCAGATACATCTTCCAGGGGAAAATGGCATCAGGACAATCCTAAACATAAGGTGATAGCCTAATCTGATTTTTCATTAGATTTGACAAATTGTTTAGTGCCACTAGTACTAAAAAGTGTGAACTAAGCATGTGAATCCACGGTAAATCTGGTGAATATGAAAACATATACTCCCTCCGTCCGGAAATACTTGTCATCAAAATGAATAAAAGGGGATGTATCTAGATGTACATTAGTTCCAGATACATCCTTTTTTATCCATTTTGATGACAAGTATTTTCGGACGGAGGGAGTACAAGATAGGAAGGTTCTAAACAAAAAAATGTTTAATACTACTAGGTAACAATGGGGACCATATGACTGGATTGACACACTGGAGAATTTACACCACCAGAAACTATATGTGGTATACGCATTAACCTTAGAAATATCATTACCAAGAAATGACACAATAGGAAATATTACTAAATGAACCTAAAATACTTTCTAGTCAGAAGAATGAACATCCTGGCTATAGAAATTAATGTCAACTTTGTCATTTAAAATAGATGGGTACCTAAAACGTTTCCATGTCAAAATTTGTACCACAATGAAGCTGAAACATGAATCATCTCAATGATGAGCTGGCTCAAGAACTACATACTTACCAACTACATGATTAGAAAGAGCAAAAGCAATTATAACTAGGACTGTAGTATTAGGCAAGAGAACATAATTTACTGTCTTATTTACCTGTTTGGATCAGAAAGAAAGTGATTCCTGTCCCATCTTGAAACGCGGGGTGTGGCAGGTTTCTCACCATCGATGTCAATGGCACCTTTAACCAAAGTAAAAATCAAGTCAGCATTTTGTATTTTTACAAAGTGCCTTAAGTATCTCTCTCTTACCTCTAAAATGTACGCCCACCAAGAGACTGTAATCCATAATCTTCTCCTGCTCCAGAAATTCACAGTCTTTGTCCACTTGCCTGCTTCGAAGTATGTAAGAACTAGATTAGTACATAGGGTTCAGATATCATTGGTTAGCATTTGGTGCCTAGGTCATTCACAAAACACAATACAAAAATTAGGCATAAGATGTTCGCACCTTCGGAACTCTTCAAACCATTGTTTTTGCAACCGAAAGATAAAATTAAGATCAAGATCTTTCAGAGTTGTATGCTCATCAATCTCTGCCTGTGGCTTGTCAGTTGTCCGGCCAAGAGATGATCCTTTCAGATCAAATCGCCTATGAATAGTGTGATCGGAGCAGAACAGGTTCCCCATTATGACAAAACGAACCTGGGTGGTAGTACAGCATCAAGCAGACTGTCAGGATTGATGTTATGGCGCTGCTAGAAGGAGGGCGCGAGAGGGCCGGCCGGGGGCCTTTTTGCCCACGGCCGGGCAAGAGGGAAAGGATTTCCGTCTTAATTCTTGCTTGATTAGATTGATACATCTCCTATCTTTATATAGACAGGTTTACTTGGCTCCCAAGCAAGGCTTACTTGACCCCTAAGCAAGCAACCCTTATCTCTAATTAACCCTAAGACTAATGGGCCCATTAGGCCCATTATGTACTCTAACACTACACCCCACCTGGACATGCAGCTTGTCCTCGAGCTGCAGCCTAACCAACTTATAACCATGACTCGACGCAACACAAACCTAACACCTAAAAACAAGCCTTTTACATCTCGGCTTGTTTTATGACTCAGCCTGAAATGGACTCGGACGCTTTATTTTGGACCCCTCAACAAAAAGTGGACACCATCCGCACGTTGGACGTGCACGTGTACAGCCACCTGGATCCCATGGACACCACCTGGACCAAAGGAGTGCATGTGTATGGCCACCTGGAAGTGGTTGCAAGAGCGACCAGTAGAGGCTCCTTCGCGGCGGCCGGCTGCGGAAAGCAGTGGTGCTACGCGGTGCGCTCCTGTCGGTGACACCCTGCCTTCTCCCAGCTGGATGGCTGTTGGTCTGCACGGCACATGGAAGAGTGGAGGGCTTGCGATGGAGAATGACGAGGAGGGATGTTAAATTGTGATCCAAATTATACCGTATTGGACTAGACGTAGTACAAACGGTGTGGGCCTTTGCGTTGACGTCGACGCGTACGAGTACAACTCGTTTACTTGTCCTCCAAGGACTCTCATGTATTGCCCTCATATATACCCCATGTAGTTGCACCTCAGACGGTCTGTCGTTTCGTGCTTGTAATACTTCTCATAGTGATTGCGCCTTCGTGCGTCCGTGGTTTTCTCCCGCAAGGGTTTCCACGTAAAAAATCGTGTCTCTCTGTCTCATTTATTTCTCGTTATTATCTAACAAGTGGTATACAGAGCCAAGTTTACGGATACGAGATTTGAGACGAGAGAAGTTAGGGTTTTCATCGGCGTGCGCCGCCGCACACCGACCAGGCGATCCGTCCGGATCGATTTCTGCTGCACCGCCCTAGAAGCCGAGTACCCGAGACCGACAGGATTTCTGCAGCAGTCGTCGTTGTCTAATCCGTCGAGTTCCGCTGCTGCTCCACGTCTACGTACGGATCAAGTTCCGAGGAGATTACGCGTTGCCGCTGCTGCTACTCACGCGTTTTTAATTGATCGCTGGGGCTACTAGTACTTCCCACCGAGAGTACTAGTTGGGTCCTGTTCACGTGAAGACAAGAGCCTGCTAGTTCTGACGTGAGCTTGCACAAGTTTGGCTCTTGTGTTTTTGAACTCCAGTCGCTACATCTACCCCAGAAAGCTACCAGGTGCTATTTATCTAGTATTTTTTATTTTTGCTCCGCAAACTAATTCTGTCAAGAATTATTCTACTCCGACTTGTACTACTTTGTGCACAGATTTGTTCGACTCATGGCATCCATGAAGTACGATCTTCCGCTGCTGGACTGTGACACAAGGTTTATCCTATGGCAAGTCAAGATGCGTGCGTTGTTGGCACAGTCCGACTATGATGAAGCACTGGATAGTTTTGGGAAGAACAGAATTCAGGACTGGACTGATGAGGAGAAAAGAATTGATTGTAAGGCTTTGTCACAAATTCAACTCCATTTGCATAATAATATTTTGCAGGAAGTTTTGAGCGAGAAAACTGCCGCCGCTCTATGGTTAAAACTGGAAGGGATTTGCATGACTAAAGATCTCACCAGCAAGATGCATCTGAAGCAAAAATTATTCCTGCACAGGTTACCCGAGGGAGGTATGTTTTAAATCATATTTCAGAATTTAAAGAGATCATATCTGATCTAGCTGCAATGGAGGTTAAGTATGAAGAGGAAGATACTGCTTTAATGTTACTTTGTTCACTGCCAAGTTCTTATACCAATTTTAGAGACACCATATTATACAGTCGTGATACTCTCACACTTAATGAAGTTTATGAAGCTTTGAACTCTAAGGAGAAGATGAAATTAATGGTGCCTCATGATGGTTCGAGTTCATCCCAAGCCGAGGGATTATCTGTTCGTGGCAGGACAAAGGAGAAGAACTCCAATAATGGAAACAGAGGCAAAAGTAAAAACGGCTACAGGGGCCGGTCGCAATCCAGAGACAAGAAGTATTGCAGGTATTGCAAGAGAGACGGGCATGACATCTCAGAGTGTTTCAAGTTGCAGAATAAAGAAAAGAGGAAAGGTAACAAACAAGGTGAAAATTCTGCTAACGTTGCTCGTGATGATAGTTCCGATGATGCTCTTGTCGTTATTGCTGGATGTGCTGAGACCAATGATGAGTGGGTACTTGACACTGCATGCACTTTTCATATGTGTCCACATAGAGATTGGTTTAATAATTTTGATTCCACTACTTCTGCTGGTTCCGTTTTGGGTTTTGATAATTCACCATGCAAGATTGAAGGCATAGGTTCTATTCAAATCAAGATGTTTGATGGCATAATCAGAACTTTGACAGATGTTCGGTATATTCCGAAGATGAAGAGAAATCTTATCTCCGTTAGTGCCCTTGATGCAAAGGGGTACAAGTATTCAGGTGGAGATAGTGTTTTGAAGGTCACCAAAGGCTCCCTTGTTGTGATGAAAGGTGACTTAAGTTCGACCAATGGTCTTTATTACCTTCGAGGTTCTACAGTTTCAGGTAACGCTACTCCAGTTGTTTCAAAGAATTCTGATTGTGATGCTGCTAACCTTTGGCATATGCGTCTTGGACATATGAGTTAACTTGGTTTAGCAGAATTAAATAAGAGAGGTCTTCTTGATGGATATGAACCTGGTAAATTGAAATTTTGTGAGCATTGTATCTTCGGCAAGCACAAAAGGGTGAAGTTCAATATTTCGACCCATACAACTGAAGGTATTCTTTATTATGTGCATTCTGATTTATGGGGACCATCTCGCAAGAAGTCACTAGGTGGTGCTAGTTACATGCTGACTATTATTGATGATTATTCGAGAAAAGTTTGGCCTTATTTCTTGAAGCATAAATATGAAGCATTCTCAGCATTTAAGGAGTGGAAGATTATGATTGAAAGGCAAACTGAAAGGAAGGTAAAAATACTTCGCACTGATAATGGTATGGAATTCTGTTCTAAGCAATTTAAGAATTATTGCAAGTCTGAAGGCATTGTCAGACATTACACCGTTCCTTATACTCCTCAACAAAACGGTGTTGCTGAGCGTATGAACAGGACCATTATTTCCAGAGCCCGTTGCATGTTGTCCAATGCAGGTTTGCATAGGCGTTTTTGGGCTGAGGCCGCTTCCACTGCTTGTTATCTCATTAACCGTTCACCATCTATTGCTCTTAATAAGAAAACTCCAATTGAGGTATGGTCTGGTTCACCTGCTGATTATTCACAGTTGAGAGTTTTTGGTTGCACTGCTTATGCTCATGTTGATAATGGAAAGTTGGAGCCTAGGGCTGTTAAGTGCATCTTTCTTGGTTATAAGTCTGGTGTTAAAGGTTTTAAATTGTGGAATCCTGAAACCTAGAAGGTTGTTATTAGCAGAAATGTTATCTTTAATGAATCTGCTATGTTACATGATGTTTCATCTACTAATGTTCCTGTTGAGAGTGAACAGCAGCCTACTATTCAGCAGCCTACTGTTCAGGTGGAGCATGTTATTGATTCAGGTGATACATCTGGTAATGAAATTGTTGATGCACATGATGAACCCGTCGTTAATGATGATAATGTCACTCCCACTCCAAATCAGCCTATTGTTCCACCCAGTTGGAATCTTGCACGTGACAGAGTTAGGCGGGGTACTAATAAACCTGACAGGTTAATTGAAGAGTGCAATATTGTTTCTTTTGCTTTATCTGTTGCAGAAGAAATTGAAGGTAATTCTGAGCCTTCTTCATATTCCGAGGCTATTATTTCTGGTGATAGTAATAAGTGGATGACCGCTATGCATGATGAGATGGAATCACTTGAAAAGAATGGCACTTGGGATTTAGTAAAATTGCCTAGAGAGAAGAAACCTATTCGTTGCAAGTGGGTTTTCAAGAGGAAAGAAGGTGTTTCTCCTAATGATGAGACAAGATATAAAGCAAGGTTAGTTGCTAAAGGTTATAGCCAGATTCCAGGTATTGACTATAACGAAGTCTTTTCTCCTGTTGTGAAGCATAGCTTTATTCGCACTTTACTCAGTATTGTTGCCATGCATGATTTTGAGCTTGAACAATTGGATGTTAAAACTGCATTTTTACATGGAGAATTAGAAGAGGATATTTATATGGAACAACCTGAAGGTTTTGTTATTCCTGGAAAAGAAAAGCTTGTCTGTAAGTTAAAGAAATCTCTGTATGGATTGAAGCAATCCCCTAGACAGTGGTACAAGAGATTTGACACCTTTATGCTCTCTCAAGGTTTCAAAAGGTCTAATTATGATAGTTGTGTTTATTTGAAAACTGTCAATGGTTCAACTATTTATTTGCTCCTTTATGTTGATGATATGCTTATTGCTTCAAAGAGTATGTCAGATATTAATGAACTAAAGAAGCAATTGAGCAATGAATTTGAGATGAAGGATTTGGGTGCAGCAAAGAAAATACTTGGCATGGAAATATCCAGAGATAGACCGTCTGGAAAAGTATATCTAAGTCAGAAGGGATATATTGATAAAGTTCTTCGCCGTTTTAATATGCATAATGCCAAGCCGGTGAGTACACCGTTAGCTGCACACTTCAAATTATCATCAGCTTTATGTCCTAAGTCAGATGTAGATATTGAGTACATGTCTAGAGTTCCCTATTCGAGTGCAGTTGGTTCACTTATGTATGCCATGGTTTGTTCTCGTCCGGATTTATCATATGCGTTGAGTGTTGTCAGTAGATACATGGCTAATCCTGGAAAAGAGCATTGGAGAGCAGTTCAGTGGATTTTCAGATACCTGCGTGGTATTTCTAATGCTTATTTACAGGTTGGGAAAACTGGAGATGGACATGTTGGTTTTGTTGATTCTGATTTTGCTGGTGATTTGGATAAGAGAAGATCACTCACAGGTTATGTTTTTACCATTGATGGTTGTGCTGTGAGTTGGAGAGCAACTTTGCAGTCTATTGTGGCATGTTCCACTACTAATGCCGAGTATATGGCTATTCTGAGGCATGCAAAGAAGCTATCTGGTTGAAAGGTTTATATACTGAGCTTTGTGGAGATTCATCTTGCCCTACCGTATTTTCTGACAGTCAAAGTGCCATATATCTTACAAAGAATCCAATGTATCATGAGAGGACAAAGCACATTGATGTTAGATTTCACTATATTCGAGATGTTGTTGCTCAAGGTGATTTGAAGGTATGCAAGATAAGTACTCATGATAATCCTGCTGATATGATGACAAAGCCAGTTCCTACCAATAAGTTTGAGCTTTGCTCAGGCTTAGTTGGTATTTCTCATTAGTCCTATGGACTTTGACGCACAAGGTGTTTATGCTGATTTGGATGGAGTTCTTCACTTTCTTCGACTACTGGAGGGAATTTGGATCAAGGTGGAGATTGTTAAATTGTGATCCAAATTATACCGTATTGGACTAGACGTAGTACAAACGGTGTGGGCCTTTGCGTTGACGTCGACGCGTACGAGTACAACTCGTTTACTTGTCCTCCAAGGACTCTCATGTATTGCCCTCATATATACCCCATGTAGTTGCACCTCAGACGGTCTGTCGTTTCGTGCTTGTAATACTCCTCCTTATAGTGATTGCGCCTTCGTGCGTCCGTGGTTTTCTCCCGCAAGGGTTTCCACGTAAAAATTCGTGTCTCTCTGTCTCGTTTATTTCTCGTTATTATCTAACAAGGGATGCGCCACCCCAACCGCCGATGTCGCAGACTTTGAGGTCGCTGCCCGCGGGGAAAACAGCATGCCTAGCGCCCGCGGGGGAAACCGCATGCCCAAGATCCCCGACGCAGCGGACGAGATCGAGGTCCTTTGCGCAGCGAAGGGCAACTTGGAGGAGTGGCAGCTGCAGACCACGCATCTCCCGCACACGCCGACGCGCTAGGAGGCCGCGTGCAGCAGCCTGCAGCCTCACCGCCGCCGACACGTGGTGGGTAGCGATCCAAGACGGAAGCGGTGACGGCGACGGCGGGGACTTGATCTGCTGGATGTGGACGCCCTGGGACGGCGGCGGCGCTGATGGGAGCGAGGTCGTCGCACTCCCGTCGTAGGGCATCCCATACTGGACGGCGGAGCTGACCGGCGGTGGCTGCTGCGGTGCCGCGCCGGACGCGGCGGAGGCCGCCAGGAGCGGCGGCTACCACTGCAGCCAGGGCTGGGCGGTGGTGGCGATGGATGGCGGCTGCTGCAGCGGCCCGGCGAGCGCGGCGAAGGCCGCCTGGTGCGGTGGCTGCCACGACAGCCACGGCGGCGTGGGGGCGGCGATGGGCGTCGCAGCCGGGTGTGGCCCGTAGGACCCGGCCAAGAACAGGTGGATCTCCTCCCAGGTGAGGACGGCGGGGGTGGGTGCGACGGAGAACCCCGGCGCTGGCAGGAGCGGGGCGACGACCGTGGTGGTCGCCGGAGGCGACAAGGTGACCGGCAGCGGAAGAGACGGGCTTGGCGGCGGTGAAGACATGATCGAACCAAAGCTAGCTGATACCAAATTGTTATGGCGCTGCTAGAAGGAGGGCGCGAGAGGGCCGGGTGGGGGCCTTTTTGCCCACGGCCGGGCAAAAGGGAAGGGATTTCCTTCTTAATTCTTGCTTGATTAGATTGACACATCTCCTCTCTTTATATAGAGAGGTTTACTTGACTCCCAAGCAAGGCTTACTTGGCCCCTAAGCAAGCAACCCTTATCTCTAATTAATCCTAAGACTAATGGGCCCATTACGTACTCTAACAGTTGATACTCCCTCCATTTTTATATACAAGGCCACAAACTCAAATTACAGGTACCAATGTAAAATTTAATGTCTGCTTTAAAAGTCAGCTTTTCTTTTCGTTTACTGGGATGATAAATACTCCATATGCATGCAAGAAAACTGAGTGGAGGAAGTAGCTGACTGTCATTATGACTGCATGCATGCAACTATTAAACATGTTGCTAGTACGAGAAAATATCATTAATTTTACCTCGATTACTGTTGGTGGCCTTATATAGATGCAAAACGTATATTTCATAGTGGCCTTGTATATAAAAATGGAGGGAGTATTATACTTGACAACAGCAGATTCATGAATAGGAGTAATTACAGCGTGAGGACAGAATGAAAACCCTTATATACGTGCTATTTTGGCATTTCACTCTTTCTTCTAATACAAATGATGCACATTTTGTGTGTGTTTGCGCAAAAAAGAAACAAGTATATACTTTCTAACCTTCTTCTGGTTTGCTCCAGCCAACTTCACACAGTGTAGACCAAAAAACTTTGCCACTAGGGTATTCTCAAATGCGCGGACATGATTGTAATAAGCATGAAGCATCTTCAGAAGCATCTGTAAGGAAACAAATAATCCATAAGTTCAGAACAAAATTTCACGTTCAGGCGAAGACAGAAAAGGAGGACAAACCTTTACTTCAGATTTCTTCATTGTCTTTATCATGTATCGATCATCGTTTGTCAAGTAAAAGAAGCTTCCACTCTTACCAGGGGATGAGAGCTCACGTAGAGCATCATCTCCACACAGAGATAGCATATAGTCGGCTGGATCGACCTTGAACAGCTTGCGCAATGTCCTGTGAATTAGTTCAGAACAAATATGTGTGCATATGTTGATGAGTACAATACCATAATATGGTCATAAGATAGGAAAATCTTTCTCTTGGGAGTGATGACCAACCAGAACACCTTTGGGCAGTAATCTTTCCATTTGAAATCGCTAGAATTGTGTGGAGGGGTATATTTCGAGCCTTCTGGGGGGAATTTTGTCCATACTTTTTCCTTTGGGTCAAATGCTGATGATTTCAGATCTAGTATAACCTGACCTTGCCTTCCTACTGCATGCCTATGCCCAAGATAGCATATTCAGATATTAAGAAATTGTAACGTATAAGTTCAGAAAGACATTCATCAATCGTATGAAAATAAATTCTCTGTCCAAAAAAAGAACTTCGAATTTATCGAGTTTATACTACAAAAACTACATATACAAGACTTGAAAATAAAAAATAAATCCTGATTTCTAAAAGTAAATTGGGTAATGTAAGAAAATATACATGCTACTGCGGGTGACCTAACAGCCCCTGGGGTAACAACAAGTACCATTTTCTGATCTATTCAATACTCGCCAGTTAAAAGGAGACATTTTCAAGTGTGCATGGTCCATTTTTTTGTGGACACCAAGTTTGTAATAGTTCATTGGTAATCCTTATAAGCATCATTTTTCGTTGAAGAACTAAACAAAATTAAGTTTTATATCTTCAAAATGTGCAAGCCTTCTTGGGTTTATGAAATGTAATTTTGTTTCTAAATTTCTGTTATTGATATCTGTTCGATATTTTGTGCTTCCAATGTATGTATGGCAAGGAAAAAAAAATAGGCTTACATTACTTGCTAAGAACATTATAATGTGCATGTATGTGCTTCAGTTCTCTCCAATAGAATGGAACATTGTTGGTGTTCATGTTTAGCAACAACATGATAAACAGTTAAACGAGCAATCTCAATGCAGATCCTCTGACAATCATGGCGATGTCTAATTGAAATTTCAAATCTCTCTCTCAAAAAAAAAAACACCTCCACCAGTTTCTGTAATTCACAGGAAGAATAAGAATTCAAGGTGTACTAATCAGGGGAAAGAAATGCACCTGATGCCCAGCTGCAGGTTGAGCATGAGCTCGTAGTTCTTGTGCCCCTTGGCAATGGTCTCCCCCTGCCGCTTCGACACCCGCAGCGGTGCACCCTTGGCTACTTGTGGCGCTGGCGCCGGCGAAGGGAGCGGCAGCAGCCCCCTACCCTCCCTCGTACTGTTACGACGCTTCCAGTCGTCAGCAAGCTCGCACTTGACGTCTCCATCTGAACCCCAATTACTCCCACCCGAAAGATTGCTCCGGCCCGACGACGAGCTCCCGCGCCCACTGACTGATCGCGCCAGCCATTTTAGAGACCTCAGTGACGGCAGCGCCGACTGGCTTTCCGTGCCAGAGCGCACACACTCCGGCAGCTCCCTCGTGAACACCTCCCTCGGGTCGCGCGTCCTCGTCTCGCCTGCCGCCCCCGGGGATGGGTAGTACACGCCCTTCTGGTGCAGGGCGCCGCCGGGGGCCTCCCGGCCCCAGAACCCGACGTACAGGCTGCCGTCCGACCACCGGAACGTGCCCTGTCCGCGCGGGCGGCCGCCCTCCCAGCCGCCATCGTAGCGGTTGCCGTTCGCCCAGACCAGGGCGCCGCGGCCGTGGATGAGCCCCGCGCGCCAGCCGCCGGCGTACTCGGTGCCATCGCGCCAGGTGTAGCGGCCACACCCGTCCGGAAGCCCCGCCCGCCACTCGCCGTCGTAGCAGTCGCCGTTGGCGTATCGCTTCTCGCCGGCGCCGTGCTCGAGGTTCTTGGCCCACGCGCCGCGGTAGCTGTCCCCCGCGGCGCCCACGTAGGTTCCCGCGCCGTGCATGAACCCGTCCAAGAACTCGCCCTCGTAGGTGGCTCCCGACGGCCAAGAGAACCTCCCGCGTCCGGTGGCCTTGCCGCGGCGCCACTCGCCCTCGTACATGCAGCCATCCGCCCACAGGTACTTGCCGTCGCCGTGTGGCACGCCACCGCGCCACTGGCCCAGGTAGAGATCTCCGTTGGAGAGCGCCCGCTCCGAGCGCTGCTGGTCCTGCGGCTCGCTGGTGTCGGAGCTGCTGCACGAGGGCGGCGCGTCGGGGTCTTCGCCGGGGGGCGGCATCGGTGACACGCGGCACGCGCACGGTCGTCTCCCGCGCCCTGGCCGGGCGCGCTCGTGCATTGGTCGTCTCGCTGCGCAGGTTTAAGGGCTCCCGGCTGCGGCGTGGATCGTGCAAGGATCTAGCAGCGCCGGCGGCCGCGCGCGCGCGCGCGCCGCGGCGGCATTGCCGAAGGAGTCGGTGGGAGGAGAGAGAAGGTGGCCGGAGAGAAATTTTTAGACAGTCCAAAGCGGAATGGGGGCGAGAGGGAGTGGAGGAGGAGAGGGACGTCAGGTGGGACGTGCAAAGAGGTGCTGTCCTGTTCTCGATTTTGTTTTAATATCGATTGAAATTGCTCTTATATTATGGGATGCAGGGAGTAGAAACCCGTGGTTTGTTTAAAGATGTACATTTGCAGGCATACTACTTGTATTAATTCTAGTATATAATGTGGCTGGGCAACTCGCTCCCCCGGCAAGCCCCCGGTGTCATGCGTTTTTTGCCCTTTGATCTTGTCAGTCTGAGCTTTGACTTTGTGTGTATCGTTGGATGTTCGCTGGTAGTTACAGTGTTTTGTTTTGACCATGTGGTAGTTTTGCATGGCCCAATGTTCGATGGGCTCTTGCAGCTTCTGTCATGGCTGGGCCAGCCCTTTCAAGGTGCGAGTGCGCCCAGTCCTGCGCGTCGCGTGGTTTGCGGGAGCATAGGGCAAGTCGTGGCCTGGAAAGTCCCTCGCCCGCATGCCGCACCCCTCCCTCCATCCTCGATTTCTCTCCCTTCCCAGCAAAGTGTCAGAACCTAGCCGCCAACCCTTCTCGTCTAGAGCTCGCGCCCCCTCAGCCTCCTCTCCTCCGACTCCCTCCTCTCCTCTCCGACTCTGCCGCCTTCCCTCTCCCGCTCGTCGCCTCTATCGTCCCCTCGATGCCCTCGCCTCCATCCTCTCTTGTAGGGGCAGGGGCGTGTGAATGATAAGCATCCCCGGCGGCAGCGGCTAGAGCCAAGAGTTCGCGGAGGCGGCAGAAGGACGAATAGCGGCGGTCCGACCTTCGCTGCCCATCCCGGGCTCAACTTCATTGCGTACCGGTCGGCTGGAGGCTGCCCTCTTTGTTCGTTGTTCTGGTTCCAGTCTAATCTGCGGGTCTGGACCTACAGGTACTGAGGTACATCTCTCTCTCTCTCACTCACTCTCTCTCTCGGGGTGGAATGATATGATGGTTGCTCGTAGGGTAGGAGGTGGGAGCGATGATGTTGGCGGCCAGATCTAGAGGCTTAGCTAATGCAGCTGGTGGAGTGCTCCTCCATGGCTTGCAGCTCGAGGAAACTTGCCAAGAGCCATGGCTAGTTGAGAAGAGGAAGGGAGGTAGAGGAACGACAGGGAAGAGGATGGTCAAGAGCTTTATGCCAAGATTTTCTGCCCCAACTGGCCAACTCTCCTGTGACTGGTGGTGGAGAGCCAAGGCTGGGTGAGAGGAGGAAGGATGTAGAGATGGGAGCAACTTCCCTTGTGCCGTCTCTGACCACATTTTCGCCCAAGGTTGTAGCGGTCGTAGCAGGTGGGGAGGAGCTGCTGACCTTGACTAGCCTTGACCCTGCATCAGGCGAAGAAAAATGCTCTGTTATTTCTTATCCTTGGTGATGTTTAGGTCTAGTTGTGGATCTTTTTGTCCATATAGAACCATGAAGTTATAGGTTCATTTTCTTCTGTATATTTGTGCAGATATTTGATTGATGCAAATATTTAGTTTGGATTCTTATTAATTGCCTCTGAATGTTGCTAATTTTGTATAGGAGAAGAGTATCAAGTATCTGTGTTGTTTGTCTAACTGTATGCATTTTGTTGGTATGATAATTCATCCTCGAAAAAATCATATCGCGTCCTACTGTGCTAGATGTTGGATATTTGGCTTTAATAAAAGCTATTTCTCAAGCAAAAGCAATTCATTGAAGTCATTTGACAAAGAGAAATAATCTCTATACAGTGGATACCATCATAGATCCTTTTACTTGTTAGCAAAAGCACTCGTTTTTCGAAACTCAACACATAATAGGGAAAATAATCGACATTGACAACGTTGGTCTACTCATAATTGATATTCCTAATAGATCTGCACCCTGGCAGGCAGATCTATCAGACATGGAGAAGATCAATGGTTTTAAGGTATATATGAAGTCTCCTACATTCCCCTTCTTTAGCTACTTTTAGTTTTTGTTGTTTCGCATTAGAGCTATTCTTTGTCCTAATATTTGTAGGGAAAATCAATTGGATCCTCATCTTCTATTTGTGCTTGTAGGCTGGTGATTGGGTTAGAGTCAAAGCAAAAGTCCCCTTCCCCAAATAGCCCTGATACAGCCGATCAAGTTTGGATAGTTGCGATTCAGGTTTGTGTGGAAAGTAAGTCGGTTTGATTTACCCACCATGACTCATTTATTCTATGCAATGTGACATTTTCTTGGGCCTTCTGTTTGTAGCGTGGCACCTACAAAGAAAAGATTAAGAGAGTAATTTCTTAATGATTTTGTTTGTGCAGCATAACATAGTTACATGGTTATGTTGAAAATAGCCATGTTTTGCAGAAGATAAACACAAGGATCTACTTTACTTTTTTTTCTTTGTCATGTGCGTTCCCGCTGCAGACTTTTGAAGGGAAATTCACCATGGGACTTTAAATATTATTGGTTCCGTGCTCATCAGTTTACTTTCTTGCATTTATTCTTCATGCTATATGCCACACTTTTCCTATTTTGTTAAAGAAGTGAACTAATTCCTAAACTTCCACCGTATATACATTAACACTAGAATACTATACCAACCCAGCAATACTCTGATCCTTCGTTGTTTTTCGAAAAAAATATGAATTTATCTATGTAGGTGTAGTACTATATCCCATTGAAGCTTCTTTGTAAGACATTAATCTATTTGGGTGCATGCCTTGAAGGAGTAGTATATTGAGCACCCTAAGATAATCATCGAGGTGTTTGGTGAAATTTTAAATGATCCATTAAGCGACCTTTTATGATTGACCATTGTATGAGAGCATGTTTTAGTACTACTTGGGCGAGTTAGAATTCTGCATGATCACATATCATGACTATCTCCATGAAAAATGCTTTAGACTGTACAATAATGAAAATAAGCATTTTTGGCCTTTGAAACATATACTGTTGTTGGGACATCTAATTGGACCTTCCTATGTAGAAAATGAGAAGTGCTAAGTGTACATAAACCTGCACTTCATATTGCTTACATGCGTGATTTATCATCTATGATCCTCTTTTATCTTGCTTACTTACGTGATTTATTTGATTGCTAGTAGAAATAATTATGTTAGCATGTAAGTTTGCTAACTTACTACCTTCCATCTTATTCATCGATAATGCTTTGAAGACACCAACAAGAATAACAGGTGTGCATGAACATGTCAATTACAATGACAAGTTCCCACCTTTCAACGAAGGATCTCATTTTAAATCCTAATTTTGCATGCCTAGGTGGTTGGCTGATGGAGAGTGTTGCACTACTGCTTATTAAATGATAGTAGTGCAGCTCACGATTTGATTTAATTAGCATTTTGGTAGTGAAAATATGAAGACCCCTCTCATGTGAGTTACTTGTTTTCAGAGAGAGAACGATCATTGGTATTTATATGGATTCGGTGCATATAAACAATTAGCTCACATTTAAGTTTGGTTTTTGAATTAGCTTTCCAGTTATGTACATGTTTTCCTCGATGATGATGCATTTCTTCTTCTAAGATGAATTAGTAACTTTAGCACCAAATATGAAGCTATTTGGACAAAGAAAAATTTGATTCCTCTTTGCTATTTTCTCTCTTTAGTATTGCTTTGATGTTTTTTGTCACTATTCGATGTTCTGCCTTTAGTGGCCTCTGTCTTGGTTTACAGCTCCATATGGTTACCTACGTATACATATGTAGGTTTTGTTTGAATTGTACTCAAATCGTGCATATGTTTCCATATTCTTGCTGTTATACTATGCTCCAAATCAAGTATAAAGAGAAAGACTAACTTCTGGCGAGCGAGTAGAGCAAGGCCCATAGCCAGTAGGCTTGGGCAACCTCCCCTGATATAGTGAAGTTTGCCTGGCTAGCGCCCATGGTTTTTCCCCTTTGTCTTGGAGGGGTTTTCGATGTTAAATCTTGTGTCTCTTGCTTGTTTTTCGTTCTTTCTCGAGTTGATTTGCCTGTCGTATCTCTAACAAGTGGCATCAGAGCCTTGTTTCTGTCTAGGGTTTCAACAACATGGCATCGATGAAATTTGATCTTCTGCTGCTGGACTACGACACGAGTTTTCCCTTGTGGCAAGTGAAGATGCAGGATATCCTGGCGCATACCGATTTGGACGAGGTGCTAGATGGCTTCGGTGGAAAAGAACCAAAGGCGTGGACCAAGGATGAAAAGCGTAGAGATCGTAAGGCTTTTTTTGACACTTGAAACAGTAGGAGAGGCTCCTACTGTATGTATTAAATTAAGTGACAAAAAGTCTTATAGAGTTATAACCTTACATCCATAGCCATGTTGTAACTAAGGGGGAGGGGTGAAAACTAGAAAAAGGGAACAAAAGAATAAATTTAAATACTATTTACAAAAGAGGACAAAAAGGGTTGAAGTTTCTCTCCCACTCTGTAACGAAGAAGGGAAAGGTCATCTCTCAACCTAGCCAGCCAGGATGATTTCGAAGGTGAAATCCCTCTGAAGTGTTTGTTGTTTCTCTCTTTCCATATGCTCCACGCAGCCTGTAGGAAGAGGTCCATGAACATCGGGCTATTCCACGTAGTTTTCGCGTGCTCAATCCATTGAAGTCTTGTACCATGTGTTATCCAGATAATATTAACATGTGACCAACACTCTTGGCTAAATGGACATGTGAAGAAAAGGTGCTCCGAAGTTTCTTCAATAGGAGAAGTACACAGCAGGCAAGTGTGGTTGTCACCAATGTTGTAGTGTCTCCTCTTGAGCATGTATCGTGTGTTTAGTCTATCGGAGAGGAGTAGCCACCCGAACACTTTTATTTTCATGGTGACCTTAGATTTCCACAGCCACTTGTATGTTTGGTGAGCTCTTATTTCTCTGAAGTAATATGAGTAATATTGGCTCGCAGTGTAATCTCCTTTACCCCAAATGCATGTCCATTTATCCTTTTCGTGGTCCAAGGTAATCGGAGCCAGCAATTGCTGAAGGTCCACCAGCTCTGCATGAGCCTGCGCAGAAAGGGGAAGATGGAAGGTTTCCCCCAATGTGCCGGCTGTTAAAAGTGCCTGGACAGATATATCTTCATTTTTGGTGTACGAAAAGGCCCTGGGGTGGCTAGAGGTCAGAATATCATCCATCCAAAGATCTTTCCAAAGTAAAGTGGTGCAGCCATCCTGAATTGTGACTTTGGTGATCCCCCTATAAACTGGCATGAGCTTTGTGATGTCTCTCCACCAGAAGGAACCACATGCATCCGTTGCATGTGGGATTTTCGATGTGTAGTAGGTCTTCTAGATTAATTCCACCCAAGGTAAATCCCAATGATTGTAGAACTTGTGAAGATATTTAAGCAATAGGGCATCACTCTGTGTTCTGAGGTCCAGTATACCCATTCCACCACACTCCTTAGGTTTACAAATCATGCTCCAAGCAGCCAGAGAGTTACATGTTTCCCCCTATTCCGTCTTTTTAGTCCAGAGACATTTCCTTCTGATCTTGTCTAAGAGCTCAATAATGGAAATGGGAAGCTTGAGAGTACATAGAGCAAAGATCGTGAGCGAAGTGATCACTGAATTTACTAGAGAAAGCTTTGCTCCATACGAAATCATGTTAAGGGTAGCAGTTAGGCGGCGCTCTACTTTGCAAACCAAAGGCATTAGATCCTGAACAGATGGTCGTGTGGTCCCCAAAGGCAGCCCAAGGTAAGTGAAAGGCATTTTGCCAGTCATGCAACCGAAGATTTGAGCAATGCTGTTACTGAGAGACTCATCACAGTTGATTGGGATGAGAGTGGATTTTTGGAAGTTTATTTTAAGGCCAATGGAAGTTGCATAATCCGACAAAAACTGCTTGATCGTGGCCGCTTGAGTTTCACAAGCCGGAAGTACCAGAATTGTGTCATCCGCGTATTGAATGACCGGGTAATCTTTTTGAGTTGCACATGGGAATGGAAGCTGAATATGGCCCTGAGCAAAAGCATCATTAATGACAGCTTGAAGTAGGTCTGCGGCAAGCACGAAAATCAGGGGAGATAGTGGGTCTCCTTGTCGAACCCCCGTTTTGCAATGGAATTGTCTCCCTGGAACGCCATTTAAAAGGACCGCAGATTTACCTGAGGCCAAAATTGTTTGGATCCAGTTTAGCCATTTGTCATTAAACCCCATGTGTCTCATAATCTCCAACATTGGCTCATTCTCAATAGTGTCAAATGCCTTAGCAAAATCAAGTTTAAGGAGGACAATTGGTTTCTTTGATGTTTGACATTGATAAATGTACTCAAATGCCCACGCCAGACAGTCCTGTATAGATTCGCCTTTCAAAAAGCCATATTGATTTCGGTGCACGATTTTTAGGATGATCTTTTGGAGACGGTTGGCAAGAAGTTTCGTAATGATCTTAAGACAGCAATTGAGTAGCGTGATTGGTCTGGAATCATTGACTGAAGCAGGTGCATTAATTTTTGGGATCAAAGTAATGAAGCCCTCATTAATACTCTCCAGATTTAAGTTGCCCTCATGAAATTGATTGCACAGAAGGTAAAAGTCTTCTTTAATCACGTGCCAACAAGATTTGAGAAAGTGTCCAGTGAAACCATCTGGACCCGAAGCCCTATCCGCAGGCATGTATTTAATGACGTCGTCAATTTCCTGGTGAGTGAAAGGTACAGTTAGTTGGTCCAAATCTTCAACCTTCTTGATCAATCTAGCTAAATCAAACTTCATCTCATGTTGCTGAGAAGATCCAAGCTGTTTTTTGAAAGCTTGAAAAATAACTGATTCTTTGCCCGCATGATCTTCAACACAATAACCATCATCCGTGGTGAGAGAAGCAATGTTATTTCTCCTATATCTTTCTGAGGCCATCGCTTGAAAAAATTTGGTTGCTCGTCGCCAAATTTGACCCATCTAATAGTACATCTCATCCTCCAATACTCTTTCTGATAATTAAGAAGCCTCAGAATATGGTGTTTGAGTATGCGACGAAAAATTGTTTCTGGAGTGGTGAGACGCCTTTTATTTTCAAGTTCATCAAGTTCGAAGAGAGCCCTGTTGGAGTTTTCAATGGCAATAGACAGTTTAGAAATACCTTTACTCCAAATTTTCAGATCACGCCTCAGGTGTTTAAACTTGCGGGAGATGACAGTGGCCATGTTGGTCGAGGGAATTGGTTTGGCCCAAGAATTAGAAACCGTGTCCAAAAAGCCAGGATGATGTACCCAATACTGTTCGAACCTAAAAAGCTTTGAGCGAGGAATGTTTGTCTCAATGCAAACCACACAAGGGACGTGATCGGAAACTGGCCGCCCAAGAGGTTTTACTAGGGTTTTAGGGTAAGTAGAAGTCGAGTTGGTGCTCGTGAAAAACCAGTCAATTTGTTCTAAAAGGGGGTCCACTTGCATATTACTCCAGGTGTAAGCTCGACCTTTGATGGGCAGTTCCACTAGATTTTGATTCCTGATAAAGTCGTTGAAGGTGATCATATCCCCAATATTTCCCCCTGGCTTATTACGATTGTCTGGGCCATGAATGAAATTAAAATCCCCCAAAAGGAGCCAATCTTCATTGTTAGGGATATTAAGGTCTAGCAGCCATTGTATGAAGTCCCTACGTTCATCACCTTGACATGGGTCGTACACATTCACAAGGGTCCAAGACTGTGCTGATTGAGTGGATTGGAAGCGGGTCACTAAAGCAAAATCTCTGGAGGCTACAACAGTGGCAGAGAAAATTGAGCTATTCCAAATTGTGGCAATTCCACCGAACCACCGCGGGCCGGAATAAATTCAAATTTATCAAAACGTCGCGAACAGCAAGACTTAATAAAGTTATTATCAAAAGAGTGCTTCTTAGTTTCCCGCAGACAAACCACAGCACAACCACTAGCCGTAATGGCATTAAACAGAGCAAGTTGCTTAGGTTCAAAATTTAAACCACGAACGTTCCAACAGAGAACATTCCAGTTCACCAAAAGTACCATGGATAAAAGAGAAAGGACTAAGCACCGGATGAGGATGAAAGAGCATCCTCCGTAACTTCATTAAGCACCTCTTTAGAGAGCTCGGCAGCAGGAATAGCACATTTGACTGTTCCAACAAGTTGAAGCGTGGCAATCGGGGTGGGCGGCGGAACAACAGAACTGTCATCCTCGTCAGAACGGGCCCTGGTCTGCAGAGCTGACAGATTAATCCTGGGCTTGACCTTGGAAGATCTTGGATTGCTGTCAGTAATGGTTGGGACATTGAAACCGTCATATTTGTTTGACCTGGCACTACGATGAAGAGAAATAGATGACACGGGCATGGCAAGATTCCCTTTGCGTATTATGTCATCAGAATTTGGCCCCGTTCCACCAAGGGCACTTGCAGAGCTATTTCCAACATTAACCAGGGTATCAGCAGTAGGACCCTCAGATGGCTCATTTCCAAATAGCTGTGGAGATTCCACAGGAATCTCATCCCCAGAGCCAGGAGCATTATCCACATTTGTACCAACAGGAGCCAGTTGAACCACCATTGTGTTTAAATCAGGTGTGTCCGGGAGCTCTTCAATTTGCAGAGAGGAGAAGGCAAACTCCCTTGTCTATTTTGTTGCTGTCACTGATACCAGGTTATTCTCAACAGTGATCACAGCTTTAACCTGAACCCAATCATTCCGGAGCCCAAAACCAGAGCTCCAAGGGCCATAGGAGGCTACTAAAGGCATGATGGTCGTACTCAGGAAGGAGTTGAGTCTAATGAAATAGAAACCTTGATTAATGAGCATTGATGAAATCACATTACCATGTTCAGTCATAGCAAACTGGATTCCATGCTGTGTGAGAGAGACCACAACTTCAAGAGAGCTAGCTGGAGCAGCAGGGGGGTCCATTGGGGTAATAAGTTCAGAGGATGTGGCCATACCAGAACTCTCTCCATCCACCAACGAGTGAAACAGGTTCGCAGGAACCATAACATAACTGTCTGACACTGTCGCACTGGAGTCAGAGCTGCCAAAAACCATAATTGAATCATTCCAGGTCGTACCTGGGCTATCCAGCAGGTTATTGTTATGCATAATACCATCCTGGACGTGGAGGCCCTCCTGAGCAAGCCATGCCTGGAAGTTATACAGAGCTGGAGGAGGAGATGGAGGCCATTGTCCCCAGTTTGCCTGAAAGTGAACCTCATTGCCCTGATTGTCTGCATTTGCATTGGCAGCATTGGCAGCATTTGCATTCATCTGCGCATTCTGAGCCATCCAATTGTTCAGCTGCGCTTGATAAAGTTGTTCTGCTGTGAGTCCATCCCCGTGGAGAGGGTGAGGAATGCCATCCGCCGGTGGTGGCTCAATCCCTGCAGGTGGAATCTCAGGTAGATGGGCATCCCAGTCACTGCTGCGTAGCGTAGTAACACAGATAGTCCAACAATGTCGATCTCCGCTGAGCTGATGCATAACAAAGCTTTTTGGGACTAGACGCAAATGAATAACTCTAACTTTCAGCAAAACAAGCTCACCAAATTTATCGACTGACTTGTGCATGTAGTGTGAAGTCTGATAATCTTGTGGGAACCCAATATAAAGAAGCCAAATCTGAGGACCGAACGTGGTCAGCCGCATGTTCAGAGCCGCATCATGAGGCACAAATGAAATAACAGTGTAGATATTCTCTTCATCCTCATCTAGCTCAAAAGTAGTACCCACCATAGCATCTCTAGTAATGGAATCCGCAAAACCAAAAATCCCAACTCCTAAAGGATGATCATCTATCTCAGTGGGGAAGAACTGGGACTCATGCAGCAAACCTTCAATGGTATGGCGCAACGCCGCCTTGTGATGGAACGGCATGAAGAGATTGACTTCCGCGATGGCGAGGAAGTCATGGCGCAGCGGAGGAGTTGGACTGACCACCATGTCATCCCTCACCTTCCTGTCTTCCGGTCCAAGCTCGATCGTCATGCCCTGCGGAAGGTAGGGCACCACATTGACGGGGAAGTTCGCCATGGTAGGGTGGTGGAGCTCTGGAGCGGTGGCAGTATTGGAGCAGAGAAACAGGGGAGAATGCATATCGGCACAGGCTCTAGTCCCCTTGGGAACCCAGACTAGTTGCGGCTGCCTCCCCCCTAGCCAATCAGATGAGTACACATGTCTGGATCGACCCTTGGATGAGCATCGGACGGCTGCAGACACAGGAGGGTCAGTAGCATTGCCATCGGGTGTAGAATCAGTAATTAAAGTCTGATTGATTTGATGCCTCATGGAGACTTGTTTGAATGAATCTGTCATAATTTATTTACCCTTCTCAAGGAGATAAGCATCACGGTTATTTTCTTCCTTTTGCGGTACAGATTCAGAGGGACTTGCCATTTGAGTATCCGCACAGAGAGAATTAATCTTTACCTTCCATTGCATTCTACGGGCCATAGGGTGACAAACATGATGTGTGTGGCCCAAGAAGGAGCATGTATTACGTCGAATAAGCCCAGGGCAGGCAAAATATTGATGGGCCAACGAGCCACAAAGAAAGCATGGCTAAGATCCATAGCGATGCCGTCCATCGTCGTAATGACCCTCTGTAGATTGACCAGAAGGGCCCACAGAAGGACCAGAGGAGGTGTTGTTGCAAACGTTATCGGGACAAGAATCCGCTTGGTGACCGGAGCCATTACACACATAGCATAAATTCAGGCGTTTGTTAATGTAATTCGATGGTGGGACCGACACAATAGACCATATTTTGGCAATGTGACTATCAGAATAATCAAATTTGCACTGGTCATTAATATAGAGCAACATAAACGGGGGAATATCATCCCAGCAATCTTGCCTGAATTTACTTCCGTGAAATTGATTGCAAATTTGAATGCCTGAGGGTGGAACCATAGTTTGAAATTCTCCAATACGGACAGATGTCGGCAATAAATGTTGATTGGCTGCCGTGTCTCCAAGCCTCGATTGGGCATTTCCCACATGAAAGCTACCAAATTGGAAGTTAGCAGTAAATGCGTTGCCTGGAATATTCCTTGAAACATTAATGCCAGAATTAACCTGAATGGATGACCGTTGTGAGACTCCAGCCGACATTGAGCTATCTGGCAACATTCCGGCGACTGCAGAAATCCTTTGTGGGCACAATTCTTGATCAAGAAGACCAAATTTTGCCAATTCAGACACCGAAGAAGGATCAATAGGAGTAGTCCAGGAATCAAATGAGAATGAGTGTTTAATCGCCATTGGTTTGCGTGCAGATAGCTCTGCCAAATGATGATCCGAATGCCATCGAGTATCACTCTGGGGAGAAGCATGTCTCTCAGGACGGTACAACGAGAAATGACAGATAAAATCTGGCCAAATACGATCCTTGAGATGGTAGATGAAATGACCAACTCGATTAGACGCCACCAAGAAATGAAACTTGCGATCATCCAACTGTGAGATCGAGAAGCCCTCAGAGAACCTCCAATACAACATTGAAGAGCAATACCCACAGATTCAACCGAGAGGGGGAAGGAGGCTGAGGAGAAGAAGACCACCAAGAAGAACTCCTTGGTACCATTGCTAGGAGAAAAATGAACCATAGATCCAAAATGATGATGAACCTGATCCGCGATCGCCTGGCCAGGCTTGAAGTCCCAATGGAGTAGACCATCCATGTCTACAAGGTAGAGAGGACGCCATTGCTAGGGTAGAGGTGGTTGAAGGAGGACGCCATGTCCCATACCCATTGCTAGCGTTGATTCCTTGATTGTGGGTTATCCATTAACATGTTTTTGTGGATTTGCCCAGATCGTAAGGCTTTATCTATGATTCATCTTCATCTATCTAACAATATTTTGCAAGAAGTGCTGGAGCAAAAAACTGTAGCAGCTCTTTGGCTGAGAATGGAGTCGATCTGCATGTCCAAGGATCTAACCAGTAAGATGCACATGAAGATGAAGTTGTTCACACACAAGTTGCAAGAAGGTGGTTTTGTGCTAAACCACTTGTTGATTTTCAAGGAGATCGTTTCTGACTTACAGTCTATGGATGTAAAGTATGATGATGAATATTTAGGTCTTCTGCTTTTATGCACTTTGCCTAGTTCTTTTTCAATTTTTTGAGATACCATATTATATAGCCATGATGAACTAACTGTTGCTGAAGTATATGAGGCCCTTCAACAGAAGGAAAAGATGAAAGATATGTTGCAATCTGATGTGTCGTCCGCTAAAGGAGAAGCTTTTCATGTATGAGGTAGGCCTGAGCAAAAAAAGTACTACTACTACAACAACACAGATAAAAGCAAGAACAGTAGAGGTCATTCGAAGTCCATAGGATCTGGGAAGGAAAAATTCTGCAGGTATTGTGAGAAAGTGGGTCACCTCATTGATGAGTGTTGGAAGTTGGAAAATAAGGAGAAGCGGAATGGTACATGGAAACCTAAAAACAAATTCTATGGTGATGGTAAGGTCAATGTTACATTTGGTAATAAGTCTGATTTGGATGATGCTTTAGTTGTTTTTGTTGGATGTGTTTCATGTCATGATGAATGGATACTTGATTCTGCCTGTTAATTTCATATATGATGTAACAGAGATTGGTTCAATACTTATGAGTTTGTGTATAGTGGAGATGTTATGTGTATGGGAGATGACAACCCATGTGAGATTGTGGGCATTGGTTCTCTTCAGATCAGGATGCATGACAACATGATACGCACATTGATAGATGTGTGACACATGCCAGGCATGGCCAGAAACCTCATCTCATTGAGTACTCTTAACTTCAAAGGGTACAAGCACTCCGGTCCAGGTGGAGTTCCGAAGGTAAAAAAGTTCCCTCGTTCATATAATAGGTGACATGAATTCTGCTAAGTTATATGTTCTTAGAGGAAGCACTATTATTGGTATTGTTGTGGTTGCTGTTACTTCTGATAAAATCCAGTAAAACTAATATTTGGCATATGCGCCTTGGGCATATGAGTAAACTTGGCATAACAGAATTGACCAAGAGAGAACTTCTAGATGGTTGTAACGTAAGTGACTTGGAGTTTTGTGAGCACTGCATTTTTGGTAAGCACGAGAGGGTAAAGTTCAATGTTGTTGTTCATACCATAGAAGGTATATTAGATTACATACATGCTGATTTGTGGGGACCTTCCTGTAAATCCTCGCTTGCTGGTGCTCGTTATATGCTTACAATTATTGATGATTACTTCAGAAAAGTGTGGCCTTATTTTAATGATTGGAAAGTTATGGTAGAAAGGCAAACAAAGAGGAAGGTAAAAATACTTCGTACTAACAATGGTATGGAATTCTGTTAAAAAGCTTTTAGCAGTTATTGCAGAAATTTGGGCATCGTCAGGCACCACACCATCCCATACACTCCTCAACAGAATGGTGTGGCTGAGTGCATGAATAGAACCATCATCTATAGGGCTCGTTGCATGTTTTCCAATGCTTGGATGGTTAAACATTTTTGGGCTGAAGCCGCCTCCACCGCCTGCTACCTCATCAACATGTCACCATCCATTCCACTTAATAAGAAACTCCCATTGAGGTATGGTTTGGTACACCAGCTGATTATTCACAGTTGAGATTTTTTGGTTGCACTGCATATGCACACATTGATAATGGAAAACTCGAGCCTAGAGCTATTAAGTGTGTTTGTTGGTTATGGTTCAGGAGTAAAGGGATACTGGTTATGGAATCCTAAAACTAATAAGGTTTTCATGAGCAGGAATGTTGTTTTCAATGAATCTGTTATGTATCATGATGATCTATCCACAGATACTTTTGATGAACAGCCATAATGAGTTGCTGTGCAGGTGGAGCAACTTGATGAGGGGGAAAATGTAATTGTGGATAATGATGATTTTGCTCCAGATGCACAGGTTGATGATAATGTTGATGGTGCTCCAGATACATAGGTCCATGATGATGATGTTGTGCAGACTCACCCCCTATTTTGCAGCAACAAGTTCAGTCTCTTACAACCGACGGGAGAAAGAGAGTCATTAACAAACCTAAATGCCTAATTTAAGAATGTAACATTGATCATTATGCTTTCAATTGTGCAAAACAGCTTGAGAACATCCATGAGCCATACACGTACACTAAAGCAGTTGTTTCCAGTGACCGCGAGAAATGGATTGCGGCTATGCAGGAAGAGATGTAGTCACTTGAGAAAAATATCACATGGAATGTTGTGCGCTTGCCTAAACAAAAGAAGATTGTTCATTGCAAATGTATCTTCAAAAGGAAGGAGGGCTTGACTCCTAGTGAGCCCACGAGATTTAAGGCAAGGTTAGTGGCCAAGGCTTTTAGTCAGATACCAGGTATTGATTATAATGATGTGTTCTCTCCAGTTGTGAAGCATAGTTCCATTTGTGCATTTTTTGGTACTGTTGGTATGCATGATATTGAGCCTGAGCAGTTAGATGTCAAGAGCGCTTTCTACATGGTGAACTGGAGGATGAGATTTATATGGACCACCTAGAAGGTTTTATAGTGCCTAGTAAGAAGGAATTTGTTTGTAAGTTAAAGAGGTCCCTATATGGTTTGAAACAATCTCTGAGATAGTGGTATAAAAGGTTTGATTCATTTATGACAACACATGGATTTAAGAGGTCTGCATATGATAGTTGTGTTTACATTAAATTTGTTGATGGATAACCTATATACTTGTTCTTATATGTTGATGATATGTTGATTGCTGCCAAGGGCAAGAAAGAGATCACTACTTTAAAGGCACAGTTAAGTAGTGAGTTTGAGATGAAGGATCTTAGTGCTACTAAGAAAATTCTAGGTATGGAGATTACAAGGGACAAAAATTCTAGTTTGTTATTTCTTAGTCAGCAGAGTTACATTAAGAAAGTTCTTCATCATTTTAACATGCATGATGCTAAGTTAGTAAACACTCCTATTGCTCCTCATTTAAAATTATGATCTTCTCATTGTCCAAGTAATGATGAAGAGTTTGAGTATATGTCAAGAGTTTCGTAATCTAGTGTTGTTGGTTCTTTAATGTATGCCATGGTGTGTTCTAGGCCTGATTTGTCATTTGCAATGAGTTTGGTCAATGATACATGGCTAACCCTGGTAAAGAACATAGGAAGGTTGTTCAGTGGATTTTCAAGTACCTTCGTGGCACTTCCACTGCTTGTTTGAAATTTGGCAGGACTAGTAAGGGACTAGCTGGCTATGTGGATTCAGATTTAGCTTCCAGTGATTTGGACAAGAGTATGATGGAAATATGCCCTAGAGGCAATAATAAAGTTATTATTTATTTCCTCATATCATGATAAATGTTTATTATTCATGCTAGAATTGTATTAACCGGAAACATAATACATGTGTGAATACATAGACAAACATAATGTCACTAGTATGCCTCTACTTGACTAGCTCATTGATCAAGGATGGTTGAGTTTCCTAACCATAGATATGAGTTATCATTTGATCAATGGGATCACATCAATAGATGAATGATGTGATTGACTTGACCCATTCCGTTAGCTTAGCACTTGATCGTTTAGTATGTTGCTATTGCTTTCTTCATGACTTATACATGTTCCTATGACTATGAGATTATGTAACTCCCGCTTACCGGAGGAACACTTTGTGTGCTACCAAACATCACAATGTAACTGGGTGATTATAAAGGTGCTCTACGGGTGTCTCCGAATGTACTTCTTGAGTTGACGTATTTCAAGATTAGGATTTGTCACTCCGATTGTCGGAGAGGTATCTCTGGGCCCTCTCGGTAATGCACATCACTATAAGCCTTGCAAGCAATGTAGCTAATGAGTTAGTTGTGGGATGATGCATTACGTAACGAGTAAATAGACTTGCCGGTAACGAGATTGAACTAGGTATTGAGATACCAACGATCGAATCTCGGGCAAGTAACATACCGATGACAAAGGGAACAACATATGTTGTTATGCGGTTTGACCGATAAAGATCTTCGTAGAATATGTTTGAGCCAATATGAGCATCCAGGTTCCGCTATTGGTTATTGACCAGAGACGTGTCTCGGTCATGTCTACATAGTTCTTGAACTCGTAGGGTCCGCACGCTTAAAGTTTGGTGACGATTGGTATTATGAGTTTTTGTGTTTTGATGCACCGAAGGCAGTTAGGAGTCCCGGATGTGATCACGGACATGACGAGGAGTCTCTAAATGGCCGAGACGTGAAGATCGATATATTGGATGACTATGTTCGTACACCAGAAGTGTTTTGGGAGGTTTCGGACATATATCGGAGTATCGGGGGGTTACCGGAACCCCCCGGGGGGTTTAGTGGGCCTAATGGGCCCTAGTTGAGAAGAGGAGGGGCAGCCAGGGCAGGCCGCATGCCCCCTCCCCTCTAGTCCGAATAGGACAAGGAGGGGGGGCACCCCCTTTCCTTCCTCTCCTCTCTCCCTTCGTTCCCCTCTCCTACTCCAACAAGGAAAGGAGGAGTCCTACTCCCGGTGGGAGTAGGACTCCCCCTTTGGCGCGCCCTCCTCCTTGGCCGGCCGCCTACCCCCTTGCTCCTTTATGTACGGGGCAGGGGGTACCTCTAGACACAACAATTGATCACTGATCTCTTAGCCGTGTGCGGTGCCCCCCTCCACCATATTCCACCTCGGTAATATTGTAGCGGTGCTTAGGCGAAGCCCTGCATCGGTAGCATCATCGACACCGTCATCACGCCGTCGTGCTGACGGAACTCTCCCGCAAAGTTCTGCTGGATCGGAGTTCGTGGGACGTCATTGAGCTGAACGTGTGCTGAACTCGGAGGTGCCGTACGTTCGGTACATGATCGGTCGGATCGTGAGGATGTACGACTACATCAACCGCATTGTGCTAATGCTTCCGCTTTTGGTCTACGAGGGTACGTGGACAACACTCTCCCCTCTCATTGCTATGCATCACCATGATGTTGCATGTGCATAGGATTTTTTTGAAATTAATACGTTCCCCAATAGTGGTATCCGAGCCTGGTTTTATGCGTAGATGTTATATGCACGAGTAGAACACAAGTGAGTTATGGGCAATACAAGTCATACTGCTTACCAGCATGTCATACTTTGGTTCGGCGGTATTGTTGGATGAAGCAGCCCGGACCGACATTACGCGTACGCTTACGCGAGACTGGTTCTACCGACGTGCTTTGCACATAGGTGGCTGCTACGTCTTGAGCTTGCGTTGGTTTTCCTTGAAGAGGAAAGGGTGATGCAGCAATAGTAGCGTAAGTATTTCCCTCAGTTTTTGAGAACCAAGGTATCAATCCAGTAGGAGGCTCCTCAAAAGTCCCACGCACCTACACAAACAAACAAAGAACTCGCAACCAAAAGGTGTGTATAGCAAGGATGATTGTGGTAAACTAAAAAGCAAAGACTAATATAATACATGATGCTCGAAGCAAAACACATATCATGCGGCGAATAAAAATATAGCTCCAAGTAAAGTTACCAATGAACGAAGACGAAAGAGGGGATGCCTTCCCGGGGCATCCCCAAGCTTAGGCTTTTGGCTATCCTTGAATATCTTGGGGTGCCATGGGCATCCCCAAGCTTAGGCTCTTGCCACTCCTTATTCCATAGTCCATAAAAGCTTTACCCAAAACTTGAAAACTTCACAACACAAAATTCAACAGGAAATCTTATAAGCTCCGTTAATGAAAGAAAACAAAACCACCACATAAGGTACTGTAATGAACTCATTCTTTATTTATTTTGGTGTTAAACCTACTGTATTAAAACTTCTCTATGGTTTATAAACTATTTTACTAGCCATAGATGCATCAAAATAAGCAATCAACACACGAAAAACAGAATCTGTCAAAAACAGAACAGTCTGTAGCTATCTTTAACTAACGCAAACTTCTGGAACTCTAAAAATCCTACCAAAACAGGAAGTCCTGGACATTTTGTCTATTGATCAGCAGCAAAAAGAATCAATGCAAAAGCACATTTATGTGATTTAACAAAACTAAATTCGTGCGCGCAAAGTTTCTGTTTTTCAGCAGAATCAAATCAACTATCATCACAGGTTATCCTATAGGTTCTACTTGGCACAAACACTAACTAAAGATAAAAACACATATAAATAGAAGGTAGATGCAAGATTTATTACTAAACAGGAACAAAAACAAAAAAACACAAAGAAAATTGGGTTGCCTCCCAACTAGCGCTATCGTTTAACGCCCCTAGCTAGGCATAAAAGCGAAGATAGATCTAAGTAGTGCCATCTTTGGCACTAAATTCATAAGTAGCCCGCATGATAGATTCATAAGGTAATTTGACTTTCTTTCTTGTAAAGTGCTCCATGCCTTTTTTAATGGGAATTGGAATCTAATATTCCCTTCCTTCATATCAATAATCGCGCCAATCGTTCTAACGAAAGGTCTACCAAGAATAATAGGGCAAGAAAAATTGCAATCTATATCAAGAACGATAAAATCTACGGGCACCAAATTTCTATTTGCAACAATGAGAACATCATTGATCCTTCCCATTGGCTTTTTAATGGTGGAATCCGCAAGGTGCAAATTTAAAGAGCAATCATCAAGATCATGGAAACCTAGAATATCACATAAAGTTTTCGGAATCGTGGAAACACTAGCACCCAAATCACACAAAGCAAAACACTCATGATATTTTATTCTAATCTTTATAGTAGGTTCCTGCTCATCATTAAGTTTTCTAGGTATAGAAACTTCCAAATTAATTTTTTCATCATAAGATTGTATCAAGGCATCAACAATATGTTTGGTAAAAGCTTTATTTTGACTATAAGCATGAGGAGAATTAACAACGGATTGCAACAAGGAAATACAACCTTCTAAAGAACAATTATCATAATGAAATTCCTTGAAATCCGAGATAGTGGGTTCAATACTATTTAAAGTCATGACCTCTCCAATCCCACTTTTACGAAATTTAGTATCAAGATCTAAAAACTCCGAATTCTTGGGACGCCTTCTGGGTAAAGTTGACTCATCATCAGTCCCATAATTATCAAGATTCATATTGCAAAACAAAGATCTAATAGGAGACGCATCAATAACTTTAAGATCTTCATCATTATTTTTATGGAAACTAGAAGAACACACTTTTACAAAGCAATCTTTCTTAGCACGCAATCTAGCGGTTCTTTCCTTGCACTCATCAATGGAAATTCTCATTGCTTTGAGAGACTCATTGATATCATGCTTAGGAGGAGAAGATCTAAGTTTAAGAGAATCAACATCAAGCGAGAGTCTATCAACGTTCCTAGCCAAATCATCAACTTTGAGCAATTTTTCTTCAAGCAAGGCATTAAAATTATTTTGAGAGATCATAAATTCTTTCACACCATTCTCAAAATCAGAGGGCATCTTATTAAAATTACCATAAGAATTATTGTAGGAATTTCCATAATTATTAGAGGAATTACTAGGGAACGGTCTAGCATTAAAGTTTCCTCTATAAGCATTGTTTCCAAAACTATTCCTACCAACAAAATTCACATCCATAGATTCATTATTATTCTCAATCAAAGTAGACAAAGGCATATCATTGGGATCAAGAGGAGTATTTTTAGTAGCAAACAATTTCATAAGTTCATCCATCTTTCCACTCAAAATATTGATTTCTTCTATAGCATGCACTTTTTTACTAGAAGATCTTTCGGTGTGCCATTGAGAAAAATTAGCCATAATATTATCAAGAAGTTTTGTAGCATCTCCTATCGTGATTTCCATAAACGTGCCTCCCGCGGACGAATCTAAGAGATTTCCAGCAGCAAAGTTCAAACCGGCATAAATTTTTTGTATGATCATCCATAAATTCAAACCATGAGTAGGGCAATTGCGAAGCATCAATTTCATTCTTTCCCAATATTGGGAAACATGCTCATGATCTAGGTTTTTAAAATTCATAATATCATTCCTAAGAGTGATAATCTTAGCGGGAGGAAAATACTTAGAGATAAAAGCATCCTTGCACTTGTTCCAAGAATCTATACTATTTTTAGGCAAAGACAAAAACCAAACTTCAGCACGATCTCTAAGTAAAAACGGAAATAACTTCAATTTAACAATATTGTTATCCGTATCTTTCTTATTTTGCATATCACACAAATCAACAAAGTTTTTTAGATGAGTAGCGGCATCTTCGCTAGGAAGGCCGGCGAATTGATCTTTCATAACGAGATTCAGCAAAGCAGTATTGATTTCACAAGACTCAAAATCATTAAGAGGAGCAATCGGAGTACTAAGGAAATCATTATTACTAGTATTCGAGAAATCACACAATTTGGTATTATCTTGCGCCATGGCAACAAGTAATCCAACACACAAGCAAACAGAAAAAGGCAAGCAAAAAAGAGAGGAGGAGATTGGGAAAGAGAGGGCGAATAAAATGGCAAGGGTGAAGTGGGGGAGAGGAAAACGAGAGGCAAATGGCAAATAATATAAATGCGAGGGAGATGAGTTTGCGATGGGTACTTGGTATGTCTTGACTTGAGCGAAGACCTCCCCGGCAACGGCACCAAAAATCCTTCTTGCTACGTCTTGAGCTTGCGTTGGTTTTCCTTGAAGAGGAAAGGGTGATGCAGCAATAATAGCGTAAGTATTTCCCTCAGGTTTTGAGATACAAGGTATCAATCCAGTAGGAGGCTCCTCAAAAGTCCCACGCACCTACACAAACAAACAAAGAACTTGCAACCAACACAATAAAGGGGTTGTCAATCTGTAACGCCCCGGATTCGATGCGCCAGGTGTCCGCCAGATATTCACCGTCTTTGCCATGTCATTTGCTTGCGTGTTGCATTTCGTCATGTCATCATGTGCATTTCCTTTTGCATACGTGTTTGTTTCATGCATCCGAGCATTTTCCCCGTTGTCCGTTTTGCAATCCGGCACTCCTATGTCCTCCGGCGTTCCCCTTTTGTCTCTCATTGTGAGCGGGTGTTAAACTTCCTCGGAATGGACCGAGTCTTGCCAAGCGGCCTTGGTATAGCACCGGTAGACCGCCTGTCAAGTTTCGTGCCATTTGGAGTTCGTTTGGTACTCCAACGGTTAACCGCGTAGCCCGAAATTCCCCCTTTATCTTTGCAGCCCAACACCCTTCCAAACTGGCCCAAAACCCAGCAAACTCCCCTCCATGCTCTCGGTCGTTCGATCACGATCGCGTGGCCGAAAACTGCTCCTCATTTGGACTCTCCTAGCTACCAGAATCTATAAATAGGTCCTCCCCTCCATTTTTCGCGGATGAATCCCCCCTAACCCTAGCTTTTTCCCCTCTGCGCCACGCCGGACATGTCTGTCCGGGCCGGACATGTCCGTCCGGGCCGGACATGTCCGTCCGGGCCGGAAACGTCCAGCCGCCGCCGACTCAGCCAATCGGACGCCGCCGCGTGTTCCCGCCGCCTGTCCCGCGCCGCCGCGGCCCGCGGAGCCCATGCCTTATGTATTTGTGTTTTATCCGTAGTCAGATGATGCTCTTATGTATGATGATGTTGTATTCGAGTGGCATTCCATGCCTCTTGTATATATCCCCATCTATTATGTAATGTTGATGTAATGATATCCACCTTGCAAAAGCGTTTCAATATGCGGTTCTATCCTTGGTGGGACCTTCGAGTCTCTTTAGGATAGTATCACATATTGGGCGTGACAAGTTGGTATCAGAGCCTCGACCGACCCTAGGAGCCCCCTTGATTGATCGTATAGTTTGGCCGTTGTTGAGTCTAGCAGAAAACTGTTTTCGGAGTCTAGTTATATCGGAGAGTAGGAATTCTTTTTACTCCTCATCCCCTTCGTCGCTCTGGTAAGGAATCTTGACGTAGGTGTTTTGAACTACTCCTCTTCCCCTTCAAATTTTTATTTAGGATCACGCAGTTGGTTTTCCGATCGTTGTTCCTCAGCTCTTTTCATCCGGTGCATTTCTCGTCAAGTCAACTCGAGCCTCTTCATCTTTGAGTTCAATCCTTAGTTGTTTTCTTTTCCCACCCGCCCACCCCTCTTCTTCTCGAAACCGGAGTCCGTAATCGGGTATCCATCCTACTCGTGTGAAGCCTTTGCTTTCTTTCAACCGGTGTTTTCTCTTCAAGTTATTCATCGGTTCCCCTTCCAAGTTGCCTTTGTTTTCCCGCCCTCCCACCCCTTTTTCTTCCCGGAGTCTGACTCTCTCTTGACCATCTATCTCGGTCGTGTGGAGCCTCTTCAGTCTTTCGTAAATTAATTCAACCGGTGAATTCTCGTCTTGTTCGTCATTCTTCATCCCTTTCTTTTTCCGGTGGACCCAATTCAAGTATTCGGTGTTGATCATATTCTTTCCCTCGGATGAAGTGTTATCCTTGCTCGTTTGCCTCTCGCCAGTTTATCCTTCCGGAGTGTTCAAGACATCTCAGGAGATTTGTTTGTGTCCGAGTTAATTCGAGGTTGTCACCTCATTCAAATATTTCAATTGTTCCGGTGCATCATCTATCTTTTCAAGAATCCTTTTCAACGGTGTTGTCTCTTCAGTGGGCCCTAACCCACAGGTCTTTTTCCAGGATCTTACCTAGCTCTTCTAATTATTCCGGAGCTATCCTCAAATTCTTTTCAAGGTGTGACGTAAGAATGGATCCCATCAGTCTCATGCCTTCTCCAAGATCTCGTTCAAATTCTTGTCATTGTTGGCTCAACCTCTTTGCTTTTCAGTCTACCGGAGTACCTCAATTATTTTGGTGTTGTTTCTCGTCGGCATTTGAAGACCGAAGAAGAGTTTTTCCTCTAAATCTTATCCGTCCTCTCGAAGAGTCGTGGTTCTAGCTTCATATCTTCCTCTCGAATTATTTCAGTTTGTCAGATATTCTTTCTTAATCATCCGGAGTATGTCAGGAGTTGTTTTCCTATTTCTTTTCACCGGAGGCCATCGTTCCCGAAGAATTCTTCGTCCTCACATTTCAGCTACCGTTCTCCAATTATTCCGGTGCTTCCTTCAAGTGTTCTTTAATCAGCTCATTATCTCTTCATTCTTTTGCATCTAAATCCCCTCTAGCTTATTGGTTCTTCTAATTATTCCCGGTGATTCAGTCCCTTTCATCAGTCATTTTCATTTCTAACGGTGGTTCGTTCAAGATTCTTTTTCCTTGATTATCATCTTAATTCATTTGTTCTTTTCAATCCTACCGGTGGTTCATGAAGACCTTCTCAAGTTTGCGATATGTCACTTCTCAATCCTTTTCAAGAAGAATAAGTAGTATGCAAAATCCATTGTTGGTCATCAATTTAATTTGATGAAGGATAAGCATACAATAAATCTTATTCTTATTTCATTCAAGTGAGTAATCCCTTCCTTCGTAGTTTGTTCTTGATGAATAAATTCTAGTTCCAAGTGTCTTCATCTTTTCTTTTCTGGAGTTCAATTTCCTCGGCCATCTCGTCGGAAACCCCATCTAAATCATCACAAGGCTCATCTTATTCTTTCATGCTTCATTCTATCTCATAATCCTTTTGTAACCGGAGTTCATGGTGGTTCTTCATGATTTAATTCATTCTTCAACAGTTCATCAAGATTCTTGTCGGTGGAGTTCAAGTATCTTTCCTTCTTGCCTTTCAAAGTGCAATTAATTCTTCATTTCCTTCTGAAATGGAGTTTTGCATTTCTTCTTTCTTCTCAGTTATCTAATCTTTTCCGCTCGAGGCCGGTTATCAGCTCATAAATTTTGAGATGTTATCCATAAGTCCACAACAAGTTTATTCTTTCGTTGTTGATTTTCTCAACAACTCCGTTCAACCTTTCCTTCTAAGTTTTCCGGAGGTTTTGTGTTGTTCCTTTCATCAAGTATCTTTCCATCCTCAAGCTCGTGTTCTATTCTTTCTATGTTCAGCTGGAGTGCTGCCTAAATCCTTTCAGTCTGATTCGTTTCTTATCTCATCCTAACCGGAGTGGTTTCATAGTCTATCTGATTCCGTGAGCTTTCGATTCTCGTCATTCTTGTCGTTCCTCTCTTCTTCTCGAGTGCTCTCGATTCTTTGCTTCTTCTCTTGAGTTCTTGCTTCACCTCATCCTTTTCCCTTCCGTCTCGGTCCTAAGATCTCGGGACGAGATCTTTTGTTAGTGGAGGAGTGTTGTAACGCCCCAGATTTGATGCGCCAGGTGTCCGCCAAATATTCACCGTCTTTGCCATGTCATTTTCTTGCGTGTTGCATTTCATCATGTCATCATGTGCATTTCATTTTGCATACGTGTTTGTTTCATGCATCCGAGCATTTTCCCCGTTGTCCGTTTTGCAGTCCGGCACTCCTATGTCCTCCAGCGTTCCCCTTTTGTCTCTCATTGTGAGCGGGTGTTAAACTTTCTCGGAATGGACCGAGTCTTTCCAAGCGGCCTTGGTATAGCACCGATAGACCGCCTGTCAAGTTTCGTGCCATTTGGAGTTCGTTTGGTACTCCAACGGTTAACCGCGTAGACCGAAACCCCCCTTTCTCTTTGCAGCCCAACACCCTCCCAAACGGCCCCAAAACCCAGCAAACTCCCCTCCATGCTCTCGGTCGTTCGATCACGATCGCGTGGTCGAAAACCGCTCCTCATTTGGACTCTCCTAGCTCCCAGAATCTATAAATAGGTCCTCCCCTCCATTTTTCGCGGATGAATCCCCCCTAACCCTAGCTTTTTCCCCTCCACGTCGCGCTGGACATGTCCATCCGGGCCGGACACGTCCAGCCGCCGCCGCCTCAGCCAATCGGACGCCGCCGCGTGTCGCTGCCGCCTGTCCTGCGCCGCCGCGGCCCGCGGAGCCCATCGGGGGCCCGCGCGGGCCCGATCCGTGCCCGCCGCCGCCCGACCGCGCCGCCGGTGCCACCCTCCGCCGCCGTGCCCCGCGCGCCGCCGTGTTCCGCCCATCGCCGGACGAGCTGCTCCGCCTCCCGCGGGCACCCGGGCCTCGCCGGACTCGCCGCCGGCCGCCGCGCCACTCCGGCGCCGCCCAAGCCATGGCGCCGCCGCCGTGGGCCTCGGCCCCTCCGCCCCTCCGTCGTATGCCCCACGTACGGACTCCCGCGCCGCCGCCGCGGAGCTCCCCAGCCGGCGCCGCGGCCCCGCTGCCCAGCCTCGCCCCGCGCCGCCGGAGCGCGCCTCCTCCGCCTCTCCGCGACCGGGACCGGCCGGATCCGACTCCGTCGGCCTCCTCCGGCCTCTCTCCGGCCACCACGTCCAGCTCCGGTGAACCTCGGTTCGCGTTCCCCGAGCCCCAGATTCAGATCCAAAAGAGGTTGACCCCGAAATTCTGCTAAGTCCCGAATATTTAGACATCATCATGTCTTGTTCGTCATGCCGTATCTCTGCATCCGTAGCTCCGTTTCGTGCGTGCAATATGTCAAATTGTTCGTCTCAATGAGTACTTCATTTCATTCCATTGCATCATATTCATTTGAGGTTATCTTGATGCCTGAATCATCGTTGCAAGAGTGCTTCATAATGTTGTCTGCTGTCTGTTAACAGAACTAGCTCTTTTGTCATTTTTGCCATGATTGATGTGTGCATCCTATGAGGTTGATGTCTACATGTGTTTTGAACTATGCCATGTCTTATTTACAGAGGTGCTTACCATGTATTTTTGTGATCAATGTGGTGACTAGCACAAGCATGCAAACTAGGCTTTGTGATATTGCTGATTTCAGTACCTGTTCTGCTGTTATTTTGATGCCATGTAAACTTGATGTTACAGAGAGATCCATGCATATTTTGAGATACTTCAGTAAGGGTGTTTTGAACATATGGTTATTGTCTATCCATTCATGCCTCTGGTTGCAATTATGGAGTAGTCTAGCATGTCATTTTAGTGCTCTACTTTTGCTACAAAATGTTTCCTGACAGATTGTTTACATGTTATTCAATTTTGCCAAGGTTGTTGCTAGTGTTCCATGCACCCTATGGACTTGGTCTTGCCATTCTTAGCTTCAAAAACATGTCTTCTTACTGTTGGTTGCCTTGCCATGCCATATATTGCTCTGTGGTGAGTGGTACAAGCTCACCAACATGCCTTCATAATTCTATTCCTGCCATGTATGAATCTGTAATATAACTTGCTATGTTTACGTGGGTGCCATCATTTCTTCTGATCCTTTTTGGCTTATGGTCAGTAAGGGACTTTTGTTCTATGCAATTAGTAGATTCATGCCATGCCTTTGTTTGCCATGATAAGTTCTTGTAACATGTTGTTTGATAGCTCTAAACATTACAACCTGATGGTATTTTCTGCAAAGTGTGAACTGTTATTATTTGCAATCTTACCATGTGTGTTTGAGCATGTTCTAGTGATTTCTGGAGATAGCTCAGTGTTCATGTTTTGTTATGCTTTACCTGTATATCATGCCCATGCCTTTTATTTTCTTGTTGAGGTGCTGTAGCATATTGTTTTGGTGCTTGCAAAATGCCTAGTTGCTGTTTTGGTCAGATTGTTGCTATAACTTGTATAGTGTGTGTGTGTTGAACCGTTGCTCCGTTTTGAGTGTGCTCTATATGAAACTTGCTTGTTTTTGCATGTAGTTTCATATTATCATGTTGAATCCTTGTTTTAAGGTGTTTGCTTGATGTTTGTATGCATTTTGCATCAATGCCATGTTTAACTTGTTTTGCTCATATCTTCTAGGCCGTAGCTCCGAACTAAATGAACTTTATATGTAACTTGACTAGAATCTCGTGTAGATCCTCTTTGTGCATCTTAACTTGCTGTTTAACAACTTGAACATAAGGTTTATTCAGATCTGGACCAATTTCGAAATTTGCATATGAGGACTTACCGGAATTGTTATATGTTGTTCCCGGCCTCATTTAAACTTGCCTTGATGTGTTGCTCTTGTTTGCATCATCTCTTGCCATGAGTAGCTTCATGTAGTCTTGTCATGCATCATGCTTGTTGTGCATCATGCCATGTTCATGTGTGGTGTGTTTACCATGTTATGTGCTTCTTCTTGATAGTTCCCGTTTCGTTGCGATCGTGAGGATTCGTTCGTCTACGCTTGGTTCGTCTTCGTGGCTTCATCTTCTTCATGGACTTGTTCTTCTTCCTTGCGGGGTTTCAGGCAAGATGACCGCTACCCTGGATCTCACTACTATCATTGCTATGCTAGTTGCTTCGTTCTATCGCTTTGCTGCGTTTCCTATCTTTTGCTCATCAAGCCATCACAAATTGCCATGAACCTCTAACCTTTGATACCTTTCCTATGCAAACCGTTGTTTGGCTATGTTACCGCTTTTGCTCAGCCCCTCTTATAGCGTTGCTAATTGCAGGCGAAGTTGAAGATTTCTCCATGGTGGACAGGATTTTGGTTGGGATATCACAATATCTCTTATATTATTAATGCATCTATATACTTGGTAAAGGGTGGAAGACTTGGTCTTTTGCCTGGTGTTTTGTTCCACTCTTGCCGCCCTAGTTTCTGTCATACCGGTGTTATTTCCCGGATTTTGCGTTCCTTAAGCGGTTGGGTGATTTATGGGACCCCCTTGACAGTTCGCTTTGAATAAAACTCCTCCAGCAAGGCCCAACCTTAGTTTTACCATTTGCCTCACCACCACCTATACCTTTCCCTTGGGTCGGCCAACCCGAGGGTCATCTTTATTTTAGCCCCCCCGGGCCAATGCTTGTCTAAGTGTTGGTCCAAACCGAGCGATGTCCGGCGCCCCCTGGGAAACCAGGGTCTATGCCAACCCGACGTCTGGCTCATCCGGTGTGCCCTGAGAACGAGATATGTGCAGCTCCTATCGGGATTTATCGGCACATCAGGAGGTATTGCTGGTCTTGTTTTATCATTGTCAAAAAGTCTTGTAAACCAGGATTCCGAGTCTGATCGGGTCTTCCTGGGAGAAGGTATATCCTCCGTTGATCGCGAGAGCTTATCATGGGCTAAGTTGGGACACCCCTGCAGGGTATAAACTTTCGAAAGCCGTGCCTGCGGTTATAGGCAGATGGGAATTTGTTAATGTCCGGTTGTAGATAACTTGACACCAGATCCGAATTAAAATGCATCAACCGTGTGTGTAGCCTTGATGGTCTCTTTTCGGCGGAGTCCGGGAAGTGAACACGGTTTCTGGGTTATGTTTGACGTAAGTAGGAGTTCAGGATCACTTCTTGATCATTGCTAGCTTCACGACCATTCCTTTTGCTCTCTTCTCGCTCTTATTTGCGTATGTTAGCCACCATATCATGCTTAGTCGCTGCTGCATCCTCACAACTTATCCTTTCCTTACCCATTAAGCTTTGCTAGTCTTGATACCCATGGTAATGGGATTGCTGAGTCCTCGTGGCTCACAGATTACTACAACAACAGTTGCAGGTACATGTTATGCGATGATCATGACGCGAGAACGATGTTTGCTTGTATTGGAGTTCTTCTTCTGCTTCTTCTTCGATCAGGGGATAGGTTCCTGGTCGGCAGCCTGGGCTAGCAGGGTGGATGTCGTTTGAGTTTCAGTTTGTGTTTCATCCGTAGTCGGATGATGCTCTTATGTATGATGATGTTGTATTCGGGTGGCATTCCATGCCTCTTGTATGTATCCCCATCTATTATGTAATGTTGATGTAATTATATCCACCTTGCAAAAGCATTTCAATATGCGGTTCTATCCTTGGTGGGACCTTCGAGTCTCTTTAGGATAGTATCGCATATTGGGCGTGACACAATCCCTTCACGGCCACTTGTGGAAGTGAGATCTGATAGAGATAGTATGATAAGATAAATATATTTTTGGTATTTATAATATAGATGCAAAAAGTAAAGATGCAAATAAAAGTAAATTGGAAGGAAATGTGATAAGAGATAGACCCCGGGGCCATAGGTTTCACTAGAGGCTTCTCTCAAGATAGCATAAGTATTACGGTGGGTGAACAAATTACTGTCGAGAAATTGATAGAAAAGAGAAAAATTATGAGATTATCTAGGCAGGATCATGTATATAGGCAACACGTCCGCAACAAGTAGACCGACTCTTGCCTGCATCTACTACTATTACTCCACACATCGACTGACTCCTGCCTGCATCTAGAGTATTAAGTTCAGAAGAACAGAGTAACGCATTAAGCAAGATGACATGATGTAGAGGGATAAACTCATGCAATATGATATAAACCTCATCTTTTTATCCTCGATGGCAACAATACAATATGTGCCTTGCAACCCTTTCTGTCACTGGGTAAGGACACCGCAAGATTGAACCCAAAGCTAAGCACTTCTCCCATGGCAAGAAAGATCAATCTAGTAGGCCAAACCAAACTGATAATTCGAAGAGACTTGCAAAGATAACTCAATCATACATAAAAGAATTTAGAGGAGATTCAAATATTTCTCATAGATAAACTTGATCATAAACCCACAATTCATCGGATCTCGACAAACACACCGCAAAAAGAGTTTACATCAAATAGATCTCCACAAGAGAGGGGGATAACATTGTATTGAGATCCAAAAAGAGAGAAGAAGCCATCTAGCTAATAACTATGGACCCAAAGGCCTGTGGTAAACTACTCACAACTCATCGGAGGGGCTATGGTGTTGATGTAGAAGCCCTCCGTGGTCGATTCCCCCTCCGACTGAGCGCCAGCGAAGGCTCCAAGATGGGATCTTGCAGATACAGAAGGTTACAGCGGTGGAAATTGTGTTTCGTTGGCTCCCTGGATGTTTTTGGGGTACGTAGGCTTATATAGGAGGAAGAAGTACGTCGGTGGCCGCCCGAGGGGCCCACGAGACAGGGGGCGCGCCCTATAGGGGGGGGCTACCCTCTCGTGGCCGCCTCAGCTGCTTCTTGACTTGCACTCCAAGTCCTCTGGATCATGTTCGTTCCAAAAATCATGCTCCCGAAGGTTTCATTCCGTTTGGACTCCGTTTGATATTCCTTTTCATCGAAATACTGAAATAGGCAAAAAAACAACAATACTGGCTGGGCCTCCGATTAGTAGGTTAGTCCCAAAAATGATATAAATGTGTAAAATAAAGCCCATAAACATCCAAAAGGGGTAATATAATAGCATGGAACAATCAAAAATTATAGATATGTTGGAGACTTATCAGTGGCTGGTGGGTGTCAGTTTCTCCAACTTTAGTTGAACCGAGTGTGGCTACGCCCGGTCCTTGAGAAGGTTAAAGCAGCACTAACTTGACGAACTATTGTTGTGGTTTTGATGTGTAGGTAAGAATGGTTCTTGCTCAGCCCGTAGCAGCCACGTAAAACTTGCAACAACAAAGTAGAGGACGTCTAACTTGTTTTTGCAGGGCATGTTGTGATGTGATATGGTCAAGACATGATGCTAAATTTTATTGTATGAGATGATCATGTTTTGTAATAGAGTTATCGGCAACTGGCAGGAGCCATATGGTTGTCGCTTTATTGTATGCAATGCAATCGCCCTGTAGTTGCTTTACTTTATCACTAAGCGGTAGCGATAGTCGTAGAATCAATAGTTGGCGAGACGATAACGATGCTACGGTGGAGATCAAGGTGTCGCGCCGGTGACGATGATGATCATGACGGTGCTTCGGAGATGGAGATCACAACCACAAGATGATGATGGCCATATCATATCACTTATATTGATTGCATGTGATGTTTATCCTTTATGCATCTTATTTTGCTTTGATTGACAGGAGCATTATAAGATGATCTCTCACTAAATTTCAAGGTAAAAGTGTTCTCCCTGAGTATGCACTGTTGCCAAAGTTCGTCGTGCCGAGACACCACGTGATGATCGGGTGTGATAAGCTCTACGTCCATCTACAATGGGTGCAAGCCAGTTTTGCACACGCAGAATACTCAGGTTAAACTTGACGAGCCTAGCATATGTAGATATGGCCTCGGAACACTGAGACCGAAAGGTCGAGCGTGAATCATATAGTAGATATGATCAACATAGTGATGTTCACCATTGAAAACTACTCCATTTCACGTGATGATCCGTTATGGTTTAGTTGATTTGGATCACGTGATCACTTAGATGATTAGAGAGATGTCTATCTAAGTGGGAGTTCTTAAGTAATATGATTATTGAACTTGAATTTATCATGAACTTAGTACCTGATAGTATTTTGCTTGTCTATGTTGTTGTAGATAGATGGCCCGTGCTGTTGTTCCGTTAAATTTTAATGCGTTCCTTGAGAAAGCAAAGTTGAAAGATGATGGTAGCAATTACACGGACTGGGTCCATAACTTGAGGATTATCCTCATTGCTACACAAAAGAATTACGTCCTGGAAGCACCGCTAGGTGCCAGGCCTGCTGTAGATGCAACTGACAATGTTAAGAACGTCTGGCAGAGCAAAGTTGATGACTACTCGATAGTTCAGTGTGCCATGCTTTATGGCTTAGAACCGGGACTTCAACAATGTTTTGAACGTCATGGAGCATATGAGATGTTCCAGGAGTTGAAGTTAATATTTCAAGAAAATGCCCGGATTGAGAGATATGAAGTCTCTAATAAGTTCTATAGCTGCAAGATGGAGGAGAATAGTTCTGTCAGTGAACATATACTCAAAATGTCTGGGTATAACAATCATTTGATTCAACTGCGAGTTAATCTTCCGGATGATAGTGTCAATGACAGAATTCTTCAATCAATGCCACCAAGCTACAAGAGCTTCGTCATGAACTATAATATGCAAGGGATGAACAAGACAATTCCCGAGCTCTTCGCAATGCTAAAGGCTGCGGAGGTAGAAATCAAGAAGGAGCATCAAGTGTTGATGGTCAACAAGACCACCAGTTTCAAGAAAAAGGGTAAAGGGAAGAAGAACGGGAACTTCAAGAAGAATGACAAACAAGTTGCTACTCAAGAGAAGAAACCCAAGTCTGGACCTAAGCCTGAGACTGAGTTCTTCTACTGCAAGCAGACTAGTCACTGGAAGCGGAACTGCCCCAAGTATTTGGCGGATAAGAAGGATGGCAAGGTGAACAAAGGTATATGTGATATACATGTTATTGATGTGTACCTTACCAGAGCTCGCAGTAGCACCTGGGTATTTGATACTGGTTCTGTTGCTAATATTTGCAACTCGAAACTGGGACTACGGATTAAGCGAAGACTTGCTAAGGACGAGGTGACGATGCGCGTGGGAAATGGTTCCAAAGTCGATATGATCACCGTCGGCACGCTATCTCTACATCTACCTTCGGGATTAGTTTTAGACCTGAATAATTGTTATTTGGTGCCAGCATTGAGCATGAACATTATATCTGGATCTTTTTTAATGCGAGATGGTTATTCATTTAAATCTGAGAATACTGGTTGTTCTATTTATATGAGTAATATCTTTTATGGTCATGCACCCTTAAAGAGTGGTCTATTTTATTGAATCTCGATAGTAGTGATACACACATTCATAATGTTGAAGCCAAAAGATGCAGAGTTGATAATGATAGTGCAACTTATTTGTGGCACTGCCGTTTGGGTCATATTGGTGTAAAGCGCATGAAGAAACTCCATACTGATGGACTTTTGGAATCACTTGATTATGAATCACTTGGTACTTGCGAACCATGCCTCATGGGCAAGATGACTAAAACGCCGTTCTTCGAAACTATGGAGCGAGCAACAGAATTGTTGGAAATCATACATATTGATGTATGTGGTCCGATGAATATTGAGGCTCGCGGCGGGTATCGTTATTTTCTCACCTTCACAAATGATTTGAGCAGATATGGGTATATCTACTTAATGAAACATAAGTCTGAAACATTTGAAAAGTTCAAAGAATTTCAGAGTGAAGTGGAAAATCATCGTAACAAGAAAATAAAGTTTCTACGATCTGATCGTGGAGGAGAATATTTGAGTTACGAGTTTGGTCTACATTTGAAACAGTGTGGAATAGTTTCGCAACTCACGCCACCCGGAACACCACAACGTAATGGTGTGTCCGAACGTCATAATCGTACTTTACTAGATATGGTGCGATCTATGATGTCTCTTACTGATTTACCATATCGTTTTGGGGTTATGCTTTAGAGACGGCTGCATTGACGTTAAATAGGGCACCATCAAAATCCGTTGAGACGACACCTTATGAAATATGGTTTGGCAAGAAACCAAAGTTGTTGTTTCTTAAAGTTTGTGGCTGCGATGCTTATGCGAAAAAGCTTCAACCTGATAAGCTCGAACCCAAATCAGAGAAATGTGTCTTCATAGGATACCCAAAGGAAATTGTTGGGTGCACCTTCTATCTCATATCCGAAGGAAAAACATTCGTTGCTAAAAATGGATCCTTTCTAGAGAAGGAGTTTCTCTTGAAAGAAGTGAGTGGGAGGAAAGTAGAACTTGATGAGGTAACTGTGCCTGCTCCCTTATTGGAAAGTAGTTCATCATAGAAACCGGTTCCTGTGACACCTACACCAATTAGTGAGGAAGCTAATGATATTGATCATGAAACTTCAGATCAAGTTACTGCCGAACCTCGTAGGTCAACTATAGTAAGATCCGCACCAGAGTGGTATGGTAATCCTATTCTGGAGGTCATGTTACATGACCATGGCGAACCTACGAACTATGAGGAAGCTATGATGAGCCCAGATTCTGCAAAATGGCTTGAGGCCATTAAATATGAGATGGGATCCATGTATGAGAACAAAGTGTGGACTTTGGTTGACTTGCCCGATGATCGGCAAGCCATCGAGAATAAATGGATCTTCAAGAAGAAGACTAACGCTGGTGGTAATGTTACTGTCTACAAAGCTCGACTTGTTGTGAAAGGTTTTTGACAAGTTTAAGGGGTTGACTACGATGAGACTTTCTCACCTGTAGCGATGCTTAAGTCTGTCCGAATCATGTTAGCAATTGCCGCATTTTATGATTATGAAATTTGGCAAATGGATGTCAAAACTGCATTCTTGAATGGATTTCCGGAAGAAGAGTTGTATATGATGCAACCAGAAGATTTTGTCTTTCCAAAAGGTGCTAACAAAGTGTGCAAGCTCGAGCGATCCATTTATGGACTGGTGTAAGCCTCTCGGAGTTGGAATAAATGCTTTGATAGTGTGATCAAAGTATATGGTTTTATACAGACTTTTGGAGAAGCCTGTATTTACAAGAAAGTGAGTGGGAGCTCTATAGCATTTCTAATATTATATGTGGACGACATATTATTGATTGGAAATGATATGGAATTTCTGGATAGCATAAAAGGATACTTGAATAAAAGTTTTTCAATGAAAGACCTTGGTGAAGCTGCTTATATATTGGGCATCAAGATCTATAGAGATAGATCAAGACACTTAATTGGACTTTCACAAAGTACATACCTTGATAAAGTTTTGAAAAAGTTCAAAATGGATCAAGCAAATAAGGGGTTCTTGCCTGTAATACAAGGTGTGAAGTTGAGTCAGACTCAATGCCCGACCACTGCAGAAGATAGAGAGAAAATGAAAGATGTTCCCTATGCTTCAGCCATAGGCTCTATCATGTATGCAATGCTGTGTACCAGACCTGATCTGTGCCTTGCTATTAGTTTAGCAGGGAGGTACCAAAGTAATCCAGGAGTGGATCACTGGACAGCGGTCAAGAACATCCTAAAGTACCTGAAAAGTACTAAGGATATGTTTCTCGTTTATGGAGGTGACAAAGAGCTAGTCGTAAATGGCTACATCGATGCAAGCTTTGGCACTGATCCGGCCGATTCTAAATCGCAAACCGGATACGTGTTTATATTGAATGGTGGAGCTGTCAGTTGGTGCAGTTCTAAACGAAGCGTCGTGGCGGGATCTACATGTCAAGCGGAGTACATAGCTGCTTCCGAAGCAGCAAATGAAGGAGTATGTATGAAGGAGTTCATATCCGATCTAGGTGCCATACCTAGTGCATCGGGTCCAATGAAAATCTTTTGTAACAATACTGGTGCAGTTGCCTTGGCAAAGAAATCCAGATTTCACAAGAGAACGAAGCACATCAAGAGACGATTCAATTCCATCCGGGACCAAGTCCAGGTGGGAGACATAGAGATTTGCAAGATACATACGGATTTTAATGTTGCAGACCCGTTGACTAAGCCTCTTCCACGAGCAAAACATGATCAGCACCAAGGCTCCATGGGTGTTAGAATCATTACTGTGTAGTCTAGATTATTGACTCTAGTGCAAGTGGGAGACTGAAGGAAATATGCCCTAGAGGCAATAATAAAGTTATTATTTATTTCCTCATATCGTGATAAATGTTTATTATTCATGCTAGAATTGTATTAACCGGAAACAAAATACATGTGTGAATACATAAACAAAGATAGTGTCACTAGTATGCCTCTACTTGACTAGCTCATTGATCAAAGATGGTTGAGTTTCCTAACCATAGATATGAGTTATCATTTGATCAATGGTATCACATCATTAGAAGAATGATGTGATTGACTTGACCCATTCCGTTAGCTTAGCACTTGATCATTTAGTATGTTGCTATTGCTTTCTTCATAACTTATACATGTTCCTATGACTATGAGATTATGTAACTCCCACTTACCGGAGGAACACTTTGTGTGCTACCAAACATCACAACATAACTGGGTGATTATAAAGGTGCTCTACAGGTGTCTCCGAAGGTACTTGTTGAGTTGATGTATTTTGAGATTAGGATTTCTCACTCCGATTGTCGGAGAGGTATCTCTGGGCCCTCTCGGTAATGCACATCACTATAAGCCTTGCAAGCAATGTAGCTAATGAGTTAGTTGCGGGATGATGCATTACGTAACGAGTAAAGAGACTTGCCGGTAATGAGATTGAACTAGGTATTGAGATACCGACGATCGAATCTCGGGCAAGTATCATACCGATGACAAAGGGAACAACGTATGTTGTTATGTGGTTTGACCGATAAAGATCTTCGTAGAATATGTGGGAGCCAATATGAGCATCCAGGTTCCACTATTGGTTATTGACCGGAGACTTGTCTCGGTCATGTCTACATAGTTCTCGAACCCGCAGGGTCCGCACGCTTAAAGTTTGGTGATGATCGGTATTATGAGTTTTTGTGTTTTGATGCACTGAAGGTAGTTCGGAGTCCCGGATGTGATCACGGACATGACGAGGAGTCCCGAAATGGTCGAGACGTGAAGATCGATATATTGGATGTGTATGTTCGGACACCAGAAGTGTTTTGGGATGTTTCGGACATATATCGGAGTACCGGGGGGTTACCGGAACCGCCCGGGGGTTTAGTGGGCCTAATGGGACCTAGTGGAGAAGAGGAGGGGCGGCCAGAGCAGGCCGTGCGCCCCCTCCCCCTCTAGTCCGAATAGGACAAGGAGGGGGGGGGGGGCGCCCCCCTTTCCTTCCTCTCCTCTCTCCCTTCCTTCTCCTCTCCTACTCCAACAAGGAAAGGAGGAGTCCTACTCCCGGTGGGAGTAGGACTCCCCCCTTGGTGCGCCCTCCTCCTTGGCCGGCCGCCTCCGCCCTTGCTCCTTTATATACGAGGGCAGGGGGCACCTCTAGACACAATAATCGATCATTGATCTCTTAGCCGTGTGCGGTGCCCGCCTCCACCATATTCCACCTCGGTAATATCGTAGCGGTGCTTAGGTGAAGCCCTGCGTCGGTAGCATCATCGACACCGTCATCACGTCGTCGTGCTGATGGAACTCTCCCGCAAAGCTCTACTGGATTGGAGTTCGTGGGATGTCATCGAGCTGAACATGTGCTGAACTCGGAGGTGCCGTACGTTCGGTACTTGATCGGTCGGATCGTGAAGACGTACGACTACATCAACCATGTTGTGCTAACGCTTCTGCTTTCGGTCTACGAGGGTACATGGACAACACTCTCCCCTCTTGTTGCTATGCATCACCATGATCTTGCGTGTGCGTAGGATTTTTTTTGAAATTACTATGTTCCCCAAAAGAGTTGGTCCCTTACAGGTTATGTGTTCATAGTTGGTGGTTGTGCCATGAGTTGGAGGGCAATGCTGTAGCCAGTAATTGCCTAGTCTAGCACTGAAGCAGAATACATGGCTATTGCAGAAGCATGTAAAGAATCAATTTGGCCGAAAAGGTTTGTATGTTGAGCTTTGTGGAGACAATTCTTGCATTGTCTTGTTTTGTGACAGCCAGAGTGCCATTTACCTCACTAAGGATCAGATATTCCATGAGAGAACAAAGCACATTGGTGTCAAATATCATTATGTTTGAGACATTATTGAGCAAGGTAAACTGGAGGTATGCAAGATTAATACTCATGATAATCTTGCTGATATGCTGACAAAGCCAGTTCTTGAAGTTTGAGCTTTGTTAGACTTATTTGTATAACTCATTAGCCCTAGTGGATGTTTGGCACCGAAAGTGTTTTATTTGTTAGTCATGAAGAGGTTCTCATTCATGCTACAAGATGGAACTTGTATCAAGGTGGAGTTTGTTATGTTATGATCCAAATTCAAGTATAAAGAGATAGGCTAATTTCTAACGAGTGAGCGGAGCGAGGCCCGACAACGGTAGGCTTGGGCCAAAGAAACTTGATATTATTGCGATACCTACAAGCATATTTTCCTCCCTCATAATAATGTTCAGTAGCATCATGAATAAATTGAAAAATATATCCATCACATAAAGCATTCTTTTCATTATCCACAAGTGTCGGTACTAAAACCTGCAGACCTCCGCTAGGGGGCCTCGAGCTGTGGATCTGAGTCGATGGGTAACATGAGACAAATGGGAAGATATTTACCCAGGTTCGGGCCCTCTCTTTGATTGTATTGATGATGATGTATCGGGTACTGGCTTGATCTACCTCGAGATCATATGTGTTCTAGCCCTAAGGTGAGTAATGATTAATCTGTCTCTATAGACTAAACCCCTTAGCTTATATAGCCACCTGGGGTATCTAGGGTTACACATGGTTTCTTATCAGCTAGGGATACACATGCAAATGGCTGGTGTAGTCCTGGAAGTGCACCCCAAGTCTTCAGCGGAATCCACCTTGATCATGTCAAGGCATAAGGCTTCTGGAGTTCTTCCTTCTGAAATTGGTAGGCCGCGAGCTCGGCCCATGGACTATGGGCTAACTAGGTTGGTACCCCCTAGCCTAGGACACCATCAGTATCCCCTGAACTTGTCCTCTAAGCTGGAAACATCAACTTTCTAAGACGGATGACTTTGGCTCGAGGTCTTCGGCTGAAGGAAATATGCCCTAGAGGAAATAATAAAGTTGTTATTTATATTTCCTTATATCATGATAAATGTTTATTATTCATGCTAGAATTGTATTAACCAGAAACTTAGTACATGTGTGAATGCATAGACAATACATAGTGTCCCTAGTATGCCTCTACTTAACTAGCTCAGTAATCAAAGATGGTTATGTTTCCTAACCACAAACATGTGTTATCATTTGATGAACGGGATCACATCATTAGATAATGATGTGATGGACAAGACCCATCCATTAGCTTAGCATTATGATCGTTACAGTTTATTGCTACTGCTTTCTTCATGACTTATACATGTTCCTCTGACTATGAGATTATGAAACTCCCAAATACCGGAGGAACACCTTGTGTGCTATCAAATGTCACAACGTAACTAGGTGATTATAAAGATGCTCCACAGGTGTCTCCGAAGGTGTTTGTTAAGCTGGCATAGATCAAGATTAGGATTTGTCACTCTGTGTATCGAAGAGGTATCTCTGGGCCCACTCGGTAATACTAATCACTATAAGCCTTGCAAGCAATGTGACTAATGAGTTAGTTATGGGATGAAGCATTATAGAACGAGTAAACAGACTTGCCGGTAACGAGATTGAACTAGGTATGATGATGCCGACGATTGAATCTCGGGCAAGTAACATACCGATGACAAAGGGAACAACGTATATTGTTGTGCGGTTTGACCGATAAAGATCTTTGTAGAATCTGTAGGAGCCAATATGAGCATCCAGGTTCCGCTATTGGTTATTGATCGGAGATGTGTCTCGATCATGTCTACATAGTTCTCTAACCCGTAGTATCCGCACGCTTAACGTCTAATGACGATTTGTATTAAGAGTTATGTGTTTTTGATGACCGAAGTTTGTTTGGAGTCTCGGATGAGATCACGGACATGACGAGGAGTCTCGAAATGGTCGAGACATAAAGATTGATATATTGGAAGGTTATGTTCGGACACCGGAATAGTTTCAGAGAGGTTCAGACATTTTCCGGAGTACCAGGAGGTTACCGGACCCCCCCGGGGATTCATGGTCCTTCATGGGCCTTAGTGGAAGAGAGGAGGTTGCGGCCAGGTGGAGGAACCCCCTAGCCCAAACCGAATTGGACTAGGGGGGGGGGGTTGTCGGTGTCAAAACCGGCGGATCTCGGGTAGGGGGTCCCGATCTGTGCGTCTTAGGCTAATGGTAACGGGAGGCAAGGGACACAATGTTTACCCAGGTTCAGGCCCTCTCGATGGAGGTAAAACCCTACTTCCTGCTTGATTGATATTGATGATATGAGTAGTACAAGAGTTGATCTACCACAAGATCGTAGAGGCTAAACCCTAGAAGCTAGCGTATGATGATTATGATTCTGTCTCTAAGGACCTAACTCTCCGGTTTATATAGACACCGGAGAGGGCTAGGGTTTTCATGGAGTCGGTTACAAAGAAGGAAATATAATATCCGGATCGCCAAGCTTGTCTTCCACGCAAAGGAGAGTCCCATCCGGACACGGGACGGAGTCTTGAGTCTTGTATCTTCACGCTCCAATAGTCCGGACAAAGTATATAGTCCGGCTATCCGGATAACCCCTAATCCAGGACTCCCTCAGTAGCCCTTGAACCAGGCTTCAATGATGATGAGTCCGGCGCGCTGTTTGTCTTCGACATTGCAAGGCGGGTTCCATCTCTGAATACTCCAAAGTAATTATCGAACACTTAAACCGTGTCCGGATCTGCAAGATGATCTTCACATACCACCATAGAGAGAATGATATTTCGCAAATATAATTTGCTGACAACTTTAGACAAAGTGACATGACACTACGGTCGGGTCATTATTCAAACCGTTTCCCGACAACCAGCATCAACGCATATCGCGAGGCGGTTTCCTCTCCATGTCTTGCCAAAGCAGAGATCGTGTCCCCTTATCGCGGGATTCTCATCAATACGGGTACGGGTAACCCAAACGCACTGCTAATTGCGGCGAGTGGAGAATGAGCGGGTTCCACTAGGCAAGTGGGGAGGCGCAAAAGCTTTTACCGCCTCTATAAAGAGATAAGGTCTCTTCCTTTCTACCCACACCTTTTCCTTCCGCTAGTCCATTCCCCTCTGTTTGAGCCCTAGCGCCCAAGCACTCTTCTTCTCCACCGAAGAGAGGTTCTCTAAAGATGTCCGGATCTGGAGCGGGAGGCAAATGGATGGCCTCTACCGTCCAGGAGAAGGATATCAAAAGGCTCCGAGAGGCCGGGTACCTGGCCAAGAAAATCAGCCACTGTCTTCCATCGGCGGGACAGATCGTCCCCACTCTGGAGCCCCACGAGAGGGTCGTGTTTCTTCCTCATTTCGCCCGCGGGCTCGGGTTTCCCCTTCACCCATTTGTTCACGGTATCATGTATTATTACGGGATTGACTTTCATGATCTGTCCCCCAATTCTTTCCTTAATATCTCGATGTTCATCGTCGTGTGTGAGGCTTTTCTCCAAATTTCGCCTCACTTCGGCCTATGGCTGAAGATTTTCAATGTGAAGCCCAAGGTGGTGAGTGGCGACCACGCCGAGTGCAGCGGCGCCATGGTGAGCAAGATGCCCAAGGTTGTATGGCCGATGGGTGCCTTTAATGACTCCGTCAAGGAGTGGCAGCAGCAGTGGTTCTATATCACCGAACCACGCGGCAAAAAGTGGGTTACAGCTCCCGAGTTCAGATCTGGAGCCCCACTACGGCTCACGTCCTGGCCCGAGAAGGGCCTGAACTGGTCCCCGCCCGATGAGCTGTCACTGCTCCAGACGCGCGTCCAGAGTGTGGCCGACAAGGACGTCAAACTCATCAACATAGTCCAGGTGATGTTAGTTCGCTTGGTTCTCCCTTGCCAGCGTCAAGCCTGCAATTTGTGGGAATATGACCCGACCGAGCACCAGACCCTACGGGAGCTCTATGGTTCCTCCCACAAGGATATCTGGAAGGTGCTCTTTAAGTCCGGCAAATCATGGCCGGGCTCCGCCGAGGACCGTGGGTATCAACTATCCCACTCTGCAAGTCCGGTAAGTCATTGTCGTGCTTTGTCCATCCACGCTTCAGTTGGCATGTCCTGAGGGAGACACTTTTATCATGCTTTATCATAACCCCAGGGATGGATAAAAAAGGTGGAGCGGATACACTGTCCTGCCCCGCTGCCGGAGGAACCGGCCGGACCTCTTCGAATAAAGATGCTGGTCCCAGCGCCTTACGAGGCACCGAGGAAAGAGGCTTCCAAGAAGGTCAAGAAGACCCGTAGTGGCCTCCGTCGTCGCGATGCTTCTGACGCAAAATCCGATGACTCCAGCGACCATCCCTCTTCCAAAGATGAAGAGGAGGAGGAGGAAGACGAGTCTCCCATAGGGGGTGGGAAGAAAAGGACGGCTTCCTCATCCCTGGAGGCCAAATCGCCAAAGAGGGGGAAAGGTTCCCTCCCAGAGGCATCCACCACGGCTGCTGACAGCAGCCCGGAGTGGGATCCCAGGGTCCAGCCCCTGGAAAAGTCGTAAGTATACGAAATCCAAACACGCATATGCGCCTGGGGTTGTTAGGATGTATAGTAGTTTTAACTTTTGCCATATTTCGTATAGCCCGGCGAGATCCCACGCTGGACAGTCCTCATCGGAGGATTCGCTAAGCTCAGATGCCCTGGCGAGCGAGACGCCTCCAGAGGCCCCTTCCCCGAAGCCTAGGCGCGACACCAAGGTGTCGTCTCAGCGACACCTAGACCAGGGGGGCATATCCCTGGGGCCGGACACACGGGAGCAGCGGCTCCCATGCGTGTCAATGGCGGGGGGTGATCTTAGGTCCGGACCCCAGGCGGACATGGTCCTGGAGACCTTTAAAGCTCCAGGATCGGGTGAGCAGCCGCCTTTCGAGGGCTTGCCTGCTCCGCCAGCGGCCTCTGTCCAAGCAGAGCTGCCGGGCGGCCTATCGACAGCGCTAAGGAGCGCGTCCATCGTCAATGAAGATCGTGCCCTCATGGGTGTGGTGATTGAAAAGATTCAGTCCGCTAAGAGTGGACTGAACGAATCCTACCTTAGTCTTATAAAGGGCTTTGAGGTATGTTTTTTAAGAAACCTTTGGGAGATTGTCATAATATGAGTAGTAGCCTCTGATGCACTGTCCGGCAAAAGAAAGCCAAACAGGGGATCACATTTTTCCGTTTTGCAGGAGGCTCAGTTAATGACATGTATCCCTTTGTTTGAAAACAGCCGTCTACAGGGACGACCGCTGCTCATAGTGCGGAGGTGTCCGAACTAAAGCAGCATCTGGAACGGGCCGAAGAGGAACTTGGCCGCGTGAAGAAGCAGTTTGAGGACAAGCAAGGTATGTCGGAACGTTGTGCTAAGTTGAGCACGAATTAGAAGTTGTGTCTGATTAAGATATTTGCATTGTATGCTTTAGGGCGAGTGCCAAAATTGAGGCACTGAAGAAGGCTGTGGCCGAAGCTGATAGTAATGCCGCCGCCGAACAGGCTCTTTGTGAGAAGCACGAGGCCAGGGTTATTGAAGCTGAGCGAGAGCTCCTGGAGGCTGTGAAGAAAAGCGAGGGCTTGGAGCAGAGTCTAGTAGGGAAAGAATCCTAACTCGCCCAAGCTCTCCAAGCCGCATAGGATGCTCGGGAAGAAGCCCGAGGTGCTCTGAGGGCCATTCAGGAGGCCCGGAAGGTTGCGGCTGGTAAGGCCTTTTGTACTGAAGGCCATTTTTACATGATAACGGGAGGAACTCTAAGCGATAAGCTGAATTCTTGTTTCTCCAGGGGCATTTGCGGATCTGCCTCGCAGCATATCAGATGCTGCCCAATTCTACCGGACCGAGGAGAAGAAGTCTGCAGAGAGGGATTTCTGGTCGCAGTATTTGGCGCCGAATTATCCGGTGCCCTTTATTGATCAGCTGAAGCAGCTGGTCGAACTTCACCAGGCGGCCGAACTAGCCATGAAGGACTTGGTTGTCCGGCTGTGGCCCGCGGAGCCAATTCCAAGCAGTTACTTCGGACTCGTGAAGCGGATTGTTGGCGCTTGCCCTCGGCTTGATGTCATTAAGCGATCGGTCTGCATAGAGGGGGAACGCATGGCATTTGCCCGTGCGAAGGTGCATTGGGGGAAGCTTGATGCTGAGAAGCTAATGACTAAGGGACCGCCGAAGGGTCAGGAGCATCGCAAGACCGAGTTATACTATGAAGGTGTACTGAAAGGAGCCCGCCTTGTGGCGGATAAGTGTGCCAAAGACACTATATTTTCCTGAAGGCAGTCGTGCCATTCTTTGTAATGCGGGATAATGGCACTTTTATTATTTATTGCCTGTTGATTTGAACATTTGTTCTTCCCGTGCGGCTGTTTAGTGTATATAAATCCTCAGAGTTGGCCAGTCATCAGCTTCTTCCCCCACGTAAAAAGTACGGGGGTGTTCGGGACATACCTGAACACTCTTTATCCCATTGTTGGGTCCTTTTAAGGAGGTGTTCCTCACCACGAACCAGGAAATCAGACTATAGGGCTTTATCACTCTCACTTATCCATAGGAATTCGAGTATGGTGGGCGCAGCCCCTGGCATTTGGAAGGCCGAACTAGGGGCTCTATCGGTGCTTGATCGTAAGACCGATCCGTCGCACTTTGCATTTATAATAGCATTATGCGGAATAAATCTTTAAAGATTTTACAACCTCTCGAACAGCTGACCAGCTCTCCCTGTATCATGACAATCAGTTTTTGGCTTTCTCTACTGAGGTGCTCGTCCGGAAGAACCGAGACACAATCGCAGTAGTTCTCCCAGTGCTACCTTAGCCGATGGAGGGAACGTAAGGTACCAAAACATGGGAGCCGGGCAAACCCAACTAAGACCCAAGACATGATTCAGAGCTGATGCATATAGTGCTATAAGTTCGGGGTGCCGAGCGACCGAAAAGGTGGTCAGACTTTATTGCCGTACTATGAAGCCCCTGGCATAATCGGGCATAACACAAGGCGTGGGTGCCGTTTGTGACAAAAAGGCGTCAATGAAAAACGACGGCCGGTAAGTGTTATTTAAGTCTACGTATTGTAGTAGAATGACATGTCTATGCATATGAGTGCGGTTTATGCTTATGAAAAGGAGTGTTTTTGGCGGAACCTATCGTGGCCGGACTGGAGGAGGCTGTGTGTGGATCTGAGGTGTATCCGGACTGCCTTATGTGTTCCTGCCTTGTGCGTCCGAGCTGATTCCGCGTCGCCAGTCCTGTGCTGCACCAAAGTTAGTCTGTAAAGACAAATGCGTGAAGGTAGCTGCATGTACTGTTGTGGTTGAACCGCGGGTGCTTGATTGGAGCCTGGCTGGATCAGGCTATCATGCCCTAAAGTAGCCCAGACTCCTCAATTGGTTTCCAGGTAGTTGGTTGCCGAATCAAAATTTGATAAACGGGCGCGACTCGCTATTCCAGCAGCGGTATGATTTCCACTCTTAGGGTGGGGTTCGACCTTGCCCATAATTGTGGCTATATCACGTGGGACTGGCCTGATGTTATACCTCGTTGAGTCTAGCTAGCGTGGTTCGTCCCAGTAGTATGTGGTAATTACTGTATAAGGGGACAATGCCGAAGACTTATTCTTCAGCATGGTATTTGTTTGGTGATCCGAAGACAACCATTAGTATGGTGGGCCAGTTAAAACTTGGCCTTTGCACCTTGCATCTTTGAGGAGGTGTTATTGATAGTTTTATGCATGTGGCGGCTCGTGTAAAATGGAGCCCCCAAGCTATTGGGTAGATAGTGAGTGCAATAAAATTGCTATGGCTGACGTTGTCCGGACGGTCGATGTGATTAGAGATGATCGGCCGTGTTTTTGTACTGTGGGGGGATCTTCCTTTGACCTCGCTATGTTTGATCGGTTTTTCGTTGTTTGAGACCTCCCTTCATTGTTTCCGGCGTGTGATCAACCGTTTTGTTTTTAGGATCTGGCATTCTCTATTGGTGTGCTTGGCCGCCCTTCTGGGGGTACCATGAATTTCACATGGTTGATCGAGTATGCTGCTTGGGCCGGATGGGCCTGAGCTGTTTTTTTCCGTTGACCGGACTGGGGGCCGCTGAATTTGGCACCAACTTCCCTGGCTTGACGTTTATGACGATTGCGCTGAGGCTTGAGGATGCCGCCGCGTGTTTCCTGCGTATTGTCCTGGATCTTGGTGGTATGTTGGCGTCGGGGTATGTGCCTTGGGATCTCCTTCTTAGGTTGAGGTAGCGAATTATGCTGTGTGTGCCCTTAGTCGGGGCAGTCGAGTCCGTATTCCTCGGTGGCAAGGACTTTGGTCCATCTGTAAGTGAGCAAATCTTGGTCAGCTTTGAGCTGCTGTTGCTTCTTTTGCAGGCTCCTTCCAGTGGCCATAAGCCGTCGCTGAAAGAGAACTTGTTCCGTGGGATCCTCAGGCACGCCAAATTCATCATCGCCGAGGCTCACCTCGTCTTCGGAGGGGGACATATAGTTGTCCCTCTCCAAGTATCCGTCCATGGATAGTCCGGCCTGCTTGAAGGCAGGCTGATCAGGATTGTATTCATCTTCGGCACCATCCAAATTGTTTTCGTCTCGTGTGCCAGTATTGTTGTGGCGGGGCTTGGAGCGGCGTTGACGACGCCCATGCTTAGCTTTCTTCCCTGAGGGGTTATCCTCCATTGCCTCATCACCATTGGTTTCCTTCGGAGTGTCCACCATATATATATATCATATGAGGAGGTGGCTGTCCACCGCCCCGTGGGCGGTGGTTCCTGTTCTTCTCCTACATCGTCGTCCATAGCGTCGATGTCTTCAGAGTCGAAGTCAAGCACGTTGGTTAAATCATCGACCGTGGCAATGAAGTGGGTGGTGGGTGGGCAATGAATTCCTTTGTTGCCTGCTTCCCACTCGAGCCGGACATAGTTCGGCCAAGAGTCTCCTGGCGAAGAGAGAGACTTTAATGAGTTCAGCATGTCGCCAAAGGGCGAGTGCTGGAAGATATCCGCAGCGGTGAACTCCATTACCGGAGCCCAACCAGGTTCGGCGGGCTCGGGAGCGCGCGGACTAGAACCTACAGCTGGATACGAGTCCGGGGGTCCGGTGTCACAGGCTTCTTTGGGGGTGAGGCCTGTGTTCGGCTCTACCGCCAATGAGTGTGCGGCTTGCGGGGCGGGGTCCATCCACCCATCCTTGGGCAACGCAATCTGCTTCGGATTTAGGTCCGGGGCTCCTACAGGGACGATATACCGAGTATTGTCCGACAACAGGTCTAAGCCGTGCTCATCGTGATTGTCCGGAGCTCCTGGCGCAGGCCCGAACCCGTTGAAGATCAAGTCTCCGCGGATATCGGCCGTGTAGTTCAGGTTTCTGAATCTGACCTGGTGGCCAGGGGCGTAGCTGTCGATCTGCTCCGATTGACCAAGCGAATTGTCCCGCAGTGCGAAGTCGCCGAACACGAAGATCTGTCCAGGGAGAAAAATCTCACCCTGGACCATGTTGTTGACGATTGAAGGAGCCATCAAGCCTTGCAGCGACGACACAGAGGAACTCTCAAGGAAAGCACCAATGTTGGTGTCAAAACCGGCAGATCTCGGGTAGGGGGTCCCGATCTGTGCGTCTTAGGCTAATGGTAACAGGAGGCAAGGGACACAATGTTTACCCAGGTTCGGGCCCTCTCGATGGAGGTAAAACCCTACTTCCTGCTTGATTGATATTGATGATATGAGTAGTACAAGAGTTGATCTACCACGAGATCGTAGAGGCTAAACCCTAGAAGCTAGCCTATGATGATTATGATTCTGTCTCTAAGGACCTAACTCTCCGGTTTATATAGACACCGGAGAGGGCTAGGGTTTTCATGGAGTTGGTTACAAAGAAGGAAATATAATATCCGGATCGCCAAGCTTGTCTTCCACGCAAAGGAGAGTTCCATCCGGACACGGGACGGAGTCTTGAGTCTTGTATCTTCACGGTCCAATAGTCCGGACAAAGTATATAGTCCGGCTGTCCGGATACCCCCTAATCCAGGACTCCCTGAGGGGGCGGCCCCCCTTTCCTCCTTCTCCTCCACCTCTTTCCCTCCTCTCCTATTTCGGAAAGGAAAGGAAAGGGGAATCCTACTAGGACTAGGGAGTCCTAGTAGGACTCCCCCCTTTTGGCACGCCCCTCCTAGGCCGCCGGCCTCCTCCCTCCCTCCTTTATATATGTGGGCAGGGGGCACCCCAAAGACACACCAAGATTTCTCTTAGCCTTGTGCGGTGCCCCCTTCCACAATTTGTTCCTCCGGTCATAGCGTCATAGTGCTTAGGCGAGCCCTGCACGGATAACATCATCAACACTGTCACCACATTGTCTTGCTGACGGAACTCTCCCTCGACCCTCTACTGGATCAAGAGTTTGAGGGACGTCATCGAGTTGTACGTGTGCTAAACACGGAGGTGCCGTACGTTCGGTATGGATCGGTAGGATCGTGAAGATGTTCGACTACATCAACCGTGTTAACTAATGCTTACGCTTTCGGTCTATGAGGGTACATGGACACACTCTCCCCCTCTCGTTGCTATGCATCTCCTAGATAGATCATAGAATTTTTTTTGAAATTGCATGCTACGTTCCCCAACAGTGGAATCCGAGCCAGGTCTATGTGTTGATGATATGCACGAGTAGAACACAAAGAGTTGTGGACGATAATAGTCATACTGCTTACCACCAACGTCTTACTTTGATTCGGCAGTATTATTGGATGAAGCGGCCCGGACCGACATTACATGACTGCGTTCATGAGACTAGTTCTACCGATGTGCTTTGCACATAGGTGGCTGGCATGTGTCTGTTTCTCCAACTTTAGTTGAATCGATTTTGACTACGGCCGGTCCTTGTTGAAGGTTAAAAAACACATTTGATGAAAAATCATTGTGGTTTTGAGGCGTAGGTAAGAACGGTTCCTGCTAGAAGCCTGTAGCAGCCACGTAAAACTTTCAACAACAAAGTAGAGGACGTCTAACTTGTTTTTGCAGGGCTTGTTGTGATGTGATATAGTCAAGACATGATGTGATATAGATTGTTGTATGAGATGATCATGTTTTCTAACAGAGTTATCGGCAACTGGCAGGAGCCATATGGTTGTCGCTTTATTGTATGAAATGCAATAGCCATGTAATTGCTTTACTTTATCACTAAGTGGTAGCGATAGTCGTAGAAGCAATAGTTGGCGAGACGACAACGATGCTACGATGGAGATCAAGGTGTCAAGACGGTGATGATGGAGATCATGATGGTGCTTCGGAGATGGTGATCAAAGGCACAAGATGATGATGGCCATATCATGTCACATATTTTGATTGCATGTGATGTTTATCTTTTATGCATCTTATTTTGCTTAGTACGGTGGTAGCATAAGATGATCCCTTACTAAAAGTGTTCTTCCTTAGTATGCACCATTGCTACAGTTCGTCGTGCCGAGACACCACGTGATGATCGGATGCGATAAGCTCTACGTTCACATACAATGGGTGCAAGCCAGTTTTGCACACGCAGAATACTCGGGTTAAACTTGACGAGCCTAGCATATGCAGATATGGCCTCGTAACACTAAGACCGAAAGGTCGAATGTGAATCATATAGTAGATATGATCAACATAGAGATGTTCACCATTGAAAACTACTCCATCTCACGTGATGAACGGACATGGTTTAGTTGATTTGAATCACGTGATCATTTAGATGACTAGAGGGATGTCTATCTAAGTGGGAGTTCTTTAGGAATATGATTAACCAAACTTTAATTTATCATGAACTGTCCTGATAGTTTTTTACATATCTATGTTGTTGTAGATCAATGGCCCGTGCTACCGTTCTCTTGAATTTTAATGCGTTCCTAGAGAAAGCTAAGTTGAAAGATGATGGTAGCAATTACACAGACTGGGTCTGTAACTTGAGGATTATCCTCATTGCTACACAAAAGAATTATCTCCTGGAAGCACCGCTAGGTGCAAGGCCTGCTGTAGGAGCAACTGCGGACGTTATGAACGTCTGGCAGACTAAAGCTGATGACTACTAGATAGTTCAGTGTGCCATGCTTTACGGCTTAGAATCGGGACTCCAAAGACATTTTCAACGTCATGGAGCATATGAGATGTTCCAAGAGTTGAAGTTAATATTTCAAGCAAATGCCCGAGTTGAGAGATATAAAGTCTCCAACAAGTTTTATAGCTGCAAAATGGAGGAGAATAGTTCTGTCAGTGAACACATACTCAGAATGTCTGGGAACCATAACCACTTGACTCAGCTTGGAGTTAATCTTCCTGATGATAGTGTCATTGACAGAGTTTTTCAGCCACTGCCACCAAGCTATAAAGGCTTTGTGATGAACTATAATATGCAAGGGATGACGAAAACGATTCCCGAGCTCTTCGCAATGCTAAAGGCTGCGAAGGGAAGGGGAACTCATATTTGCAACTCGAAAAAGGGGCTACGGATTAAACGAAGATTGACTAAGGACGAGGTGACGATGCACGTCGGAAATGGTTCCAAGGTCGATGTGATCGCCGTCGGCACGCTCCCTCGACATCAACCTTCGGGATTAGTTTTAGACCTAAATAATTGTTATTTGGTGCCAGCGTTGTGCATGAACATTATATCTGGATCTTGTTTGATGCAAGACGGTTATTCATTTAAATCAGAGAATAATGGTTGTTCTATTTATATGAGTAATATCTTTTATGGTCATGCACCCTTGTTAAGTGGTATATTTTTGTTAAATCTCGATCGTGGTGATACACATGTTCATAATATTGAAGCCAAAAGATGCAAAGTTGATAATGATAGTGAAACTTATTTGTGGCACTGCCGTTTAGGTCATATTGGTGTAAAGCGCATGAAGAAACTCCATGCCGATGGGCTTTTGGAATCACTTTATTATGAATCACTTGGTGCTTGCGAACCATGCCTCATGGGCAAGATGACTAAAACTCCGTTCTTCGGAACAATGGAACGAGCTACTGACTTATTGGAAATAATACATACGGATGTATGCGGTACAATGAGTGTTGAGGCTCGTGGCAAGTATCATTATTTTCTGACCTTCGCAGATGATTTGAGCAGATATGGGTATATCTACTTAATGAAACATAAGTCTGAAACATTTGAAAAGTTTAAAGAATTTCAGAGTGAAGTGGAAAATCATCGTAACAAGAAAATAAGTTTTTATGATCTGATCGTGGAGGCGATTTTTGAGCTACGAGTTTGGTCTTCATTTGAAACAATGTGGAATAGTTTCGCAACTCACGCCACCTGGAACACCACATCGTAATGGTGTGTCCGAACGTCGTAACCGTACTTTATTGGATATGGTGCGATCGATGATGTCTCTTACTGATTTACTACTTTCATTTTGGGGTTATGCTTTAGAGATGGCTGCATTCATGTTAAATAGGGCACCATCGAAATCCGTTAATACGATACCATATGAACTGTGGTTTGGAAAGAACCCAAGTTGTCGTTTCTTAAAGTTTGGGGCTCTGATGCTTATGTGAAAAAGCCTCAACCTGATAAGCTCGAACCCAAGTCGGAGAAGTGTGTCTTCATAGGATACCCAAAGGAAACTGTTGGGTACACCTTCTATCACAAATCTGAAAGCAAGATATTCGTTGCTGAGAATGGATCCTTTCTAGAGAAGGAGTTTCTCTTGAAAGAAGTGAGTGTGAGGAAAGTAGAACTTGATGAGTTAATTGTACCTTCTCCCGAATTGGAAAGTAGTTCATCACATAAATCAGTTCCAGTGATTCCTACACCAATTAGTGAGGAAGCTAATGATGGTGACCATGAAACTTCAGATCAAGTTACTACCGAACCTCGTAGGTCATCCAGAGTATGGTCCGCACCAGAGTGGTACAGAAATCCTATTCTAGAAGTCATGTTGCTAGACCATGATGAACCTACGAACTATGAGGAAGTGATGATGAGCCCAGCTTCCGTGAAATGGCTTGAGGCCATGAAATCTGAGATGGGATCCATGTATGAGAACAAAGTGTGGACTTTGGTGGACTTGCCCGATGATCGGCAAGCCATAGAAAATAAACGGATCTTCAAGAAGAAGACTGACACTGACGGTAATGTTACTGTCTACAAAGCTCGACTTGTTACGAAAGGTTTTCGACAAGTTCAAGGAGTTGACTACAATGAGACCTTCTCACCCTTAGCGATGCTTAATCTGTACAAATCATGTTAGGAATTGCCGCATTTTATGATTATGAAATTTTGCAAATGGATGTCAAAACTACATTCCTTAATGGATATCTTAAAGAAGAGTTGTATATGATGCAACCAGATGGTTTTGTCGATCCAAAGGGTATTAACAAAGTATGCAAGCTCCAGCAATCCATTTATGGACTGGTGCAAGCCTCTCGGAGTTGGAATATATGCTTTGATAATGTGATCAAAGCATATGGTTTATACAGACTTTTGGAGAAGTCTGTATTTACAAGAAAGTGAGTGGGAGCTCTGTAGCATTTCTAATATTTTATGTGGATGACATATTGTTGATTGGAAATAGTACATAATTTCTGGATAACATAAAAGGATACTTGAATAAGAATTTTTCAACGAAATACCTCGGTGAAGCTGCTTACATATTGGGCATCAAGATCTATAGAGATAGATCAAGACGCTTAATTGGACTTTCACAAAGCACATACCTTGATAAAGTTTTGAAGAAGTTCAAATGGATCAGTCAAAGAAAGGATTCTTACCTGTGTTACAAGGTGTGAAGTTGAGTCAGACTCAATGCCCGACCAATGCAGAAGATAGAGAGAAAATGAAAGTCATTCCCTATGCTTCAGCCATAGGTTATATCATGTATGCAATGTTGTGTACCAGACCTGATGTGAGCCTTGCTATAAGTATATCAGGGAGGCACCAAAGTAATCCAGGAGTGGATCACTGGACAGCGATCAAGAACATCCTGAAATACCTGAAAAGGACTAAGGATATGTTTCTCGTTTATGGAGGTTACAAAGAGCTTGTCGTAAATGGTTGTGTCGATGCAAGCTTTGACACTGATCAAGATGACTCTAAGTCACAAACCAGATATGTATTTATATTGATTGGTGGATCTGTCAATTGGTGCAGTTCCAAACAAAGCGTCGTGGCGGGATCTACGTGTGAAGCGGAGTACATAGCTGCTTCGGAAGTAGCTAATGAAGGAGTCTGGATGAAGGAGTTCATATCCGATCTAGGTGTTATACCTAGTGCATCGGGTCCAACGAAAATCTTTTGTGACAATACTGGTGCAATTGCCTTGGCCAAGGAATCCAGAATTCACAAGAGAACCAAACACATCAAGAGACGCTTCAACTCCATCTGTCATCAAGTGAAGGAGGGAGACATAGAGATTTGCAAGATACATATGGATCTGAATGTTGTAGATCCGTTGACTAAGCCCCATCCACGAGCAAAACATGATCAACACCAAGACTCCATGGGTGTTAGAACCATTACTTTGTAATCTAGATTATTAACTCTAGTGCAAGTGAGAGACTAAAGGAAATATGCCCTAGAGGCAATAATAAAGTTGTTATTTAGATTTCCTTATATCATGATAAATGTTTATTATTCATGCTAGAATTGTATTAACCGAAAACTTAGTACATGTGTGAATACATAGACAATACATAGTGTCCCTAGTATGCCTCTACTCGACTAGCTCGTTAATCAAAGATGGTTTTGTTTCCTAACCATAGAATTGTGTTGACATTTGATGAACGGGATCACGTCATTAGAGAATGATGTGATGGACAAGATCCATCCGTTAGCTTAGCATTATGATCGTTACAGTTTTATTGCTACTGCTTTCTTCATGACTTATACATATTCCTCTGACTATGATATTATGCAACTCCTGAATACCAGAGGAACACCTTGTGTGCTATCAAACGTCACAACATAATTGGGTGATTATAAAGATGCTCTACAGGTGTCTCCGAAGGTGTTTGTTAAGTTGGCATAGATCAAGATTGTTGGCACACGAAATTGCCGCGCAACACCAGGATATTTGTCGTGCTTTCGTGACGACGAATGATTGCTTTACGAGCAAAGCAACAAAGATTTTCTCGCTTTCGTGGAGAAGAACCGGCCACTTTTCAGCACAAAACAACAAAGATCACCAAACCCTAGGGCTGCTAGGGCTCAGCAAGAAGTAACGACGAAAAATAGACGTACGTGAAAAAGTAATGCTTGTATTGATAGATCGATTGTTTTTTTCTCAATCGGCCGTGGCCTATTTAAAGGCACGCAAGACTTAGCGTATATGGCAGACTTGGCATACAAGAATAAAACTTTAAAGCTAAACTGAACCTGACTTGCCCTTCCTAATTCGGTTACCATGGTTTACTATGTATGAATCGATGCCTATCTAATCTATTTGCTGGCCGGAACTTAACAAATCCAAACAAAGCCACATACAAATTCCTTTTGGCCCACAAGGAAAGGAATAAAATATCCGGCCACAATGTAATTATATCACATAATGGAGATCTCATACGCCTGATGCATCATCGTGCAGATGTAATTTTACTTTTTGCTGTATCCTTGCATGATAGCCTTTGCAAACCTGAAACTTTAGCTTGGCATCTCAGACCGCTTAGGACTTGTCCTTGCAAGTAGTAGCTTACTAGCTCGACGTAAACCAGGATCTGGGCATTGCCCCATGTAACTGCCGGTCCATGTAAAACACCTGTTATAACACTTGGAGCAATATATTAGCCGATTAGCTTGATCAATAACCTATATAATTTGGCATATCATATTCTCCAGCCAAATTACACCATCAACACATGCCCCCATATTTTCGGTACAATTGCATTTACCGAAAACACTTTGACAAGTATCAAATTTGTCCACAGATTCGGTGGTAATAATTTGATCAATATAGCAGTAAATTAACACAACTTTTGCCATATCGATGACCAGATGTTTAGGTTATGTCTAGCAGTAAAGTAACCTCATCGACACTCCCGTCAATTATGAACAGACTAAAGGACACCATTCCATGCAGTTCATACAAAATTAGCAACCTCGTTATAAGCATCAAAACCTTAGCCATGATGACTAACACGTCAGCTATATTTGTTTCTTTTATTTAGAACTATATTCCACCATATATCGGCCATTTTTTTTAATAGAAGTAGTGCAAACTCATGACCCACATTTCATTCAAGGGCAAAGACGAGCTAGTCTCGGCCATATATATGTATGTGAGGTAATATCTCAGCAAATATTTTGAATTATCATGCCAATAACACTAAGATTTTATATTGTTATCATTCGGCAAAAACAACTTATCATGTAGCAAACAGCCGAATAACCATCTTGTCTATCACAGAGATATTGCATTTAGCAAAAACACAAGACACAAAAGCTCTTACTCACAAACTCGGTCATGGTCTAGCTACCATAATAATGTTTAATAGATGACTTTGGCAAAATCTAAAGACCGAATTCAAGTTTTATGCAAAAACAAACTCACCTGAGCTGGCTCAAAAAATTCTTTATTACTACTTCTTTTGAACCAGCACAAGCATGCATCAAAATCTGAAAACCATGACAACTAAGGAAATGGCTTTACTATTTTCCTTTTCTCAGAACATGCTTACATGGCACAATGGACAATCTTGCATTTAATTTGTTTTTACCTAGGTCGATACTCAATTGTATAAATGATGAACCATGACCCCATATTTTCTAGAGGCAACGATGAACTATCATCGGCCATATACATATAAGCCATTATGTGAGAGTTCCGTCAATGCCTCGAAAGACTTCATGTACTTCACTCGTAGACATTCTAGACTGATCAGAACCCAAGCCCTTCAAGAGTAATCCATCTATGGTTTGGGGTATAATTCATTATTTAACAAAGTAAATTTATAGCTGGTCGTCGATTTTTCTATCTCTTGTTTAACTTGAATTCTTAAAAAAATTAACTATAGGGCTTCTCCAATCATCAGGCTCTAACTCACTAACAAATTCGGTTATTTGTGAATCCCGTACCGAATCTTCTTTGCCCTGCAAAGATTGTACAAACTATGAATTTCCAGGAACAATCTCTATGATTTTATATGGGCCTTCCCAACTCGGCAACCATTTGCCGAATTTCCTATCTTTAGTTCCAATAGGTAAAATCGTTTTCCACACTAAATCTCCTATTTGAAACGATTTCTCTCCCACCTTTTTATTATAAGATTTGGCTACTCTTAATTTCTCCTTCTCAATTTCTCGCAAAGCTCTTAATCTCTCTTCTAAAATGTCATCTATCTTATCCATCATAAAATCATTATAATCTACAGCTGACAAATCATTTTGTCTGGCCACTCTAAGAGCATGTAAATTAACCTGTACAGGTAACACCGCCTCCTGACCATATACTAGATCGTACGGTGCTACTTGAGTTGCTCCACGCTTAGATATCCGATAAGCCCATAAAGCTTCCGAAAGTACCTCATGCCATCTTTTCGGATGCTCCTCAATTTTCTTTTTGATAAGCTTAATTAAAGTTTTATTGCTAGATTCGGCCTATCCGTTAGCTTGAGCATAATAACGTGAAGAATTTAACAATTTAATTCCTAAAGATTTGACAAATTCACGAAATTGATGAGACATAAAATAAGCACCTTGATCAGTAGTTAAAGTTTGAGGAATACCGAATCCATGAATAATATGCTCTAAAACAAAACTAATAACTTCTTTATGAGTCATATTTTTCAAAGGAACTGCTTCAGTCCATTTAGTAAAATAATCGGTGTGAACTAGGACGAAGCGATGTCGTTTAGAAGATGAAGGATGTATTTCACCAACAAAATCTAAGCTCCACCCCTTAAATGGCCATGACCTAATTATGGGATTTAACATAGACGCGGGCGCTAACTGTACATTACCAAATTTTTGACATGCCTCACAACCTTTATAGTACCAAAAACAATCATCTAGCAAAGTCGGCCAATAAAATCCCGCTCTTTTTAACAACCATCGCATTTTGTGAGCCGATTGATGTGTTCCACATATTCCTTCATGCACTTCACCCATAGCTATTCTAGATTAATCAGAATCCAAGCATTTTAAAAATAACCCATCTATTGTTCGACGATACAACTCATCGTTAAACAAATTATATTTTAAAGCTTGTCACCGAATTTTCCTATCTCTTGTTTGATTTGGAGCCTTTAAATGATTAACTAGAGGAACTCTCCAATCACTTAGTTCTAAATTATTTGCTAATTCGGTTGTTTGTGACCCATGCACCGAATCTGCAGTACATTGTACAACTAATTGTTCAACTGTCGTAGGCCCAAGTACACCCTGTGGCAAAGTATCCATCATTATAGACTCAACATTCATCGGCTTGTCTAATATAAAAACATTCCTTTACTAATGTGATAACCGGATGCTTGCTGTGCTAAACAATTAGCTCTAGAATTCTCTTCTCTTGGTATATGATGTATGGTGAACGTATCTAGAGACTTAATTATGTCTAAACATCGGTCCAAATAACTATATAATAACCCATCAAAACATTGAAATTTGCCTTTAATTTGTTGTACTACCAAAAGTGAATCCCCAAAAGCATCTACATCCTTTACACCCATATCAACTAAAGTTTGCAATCCAAATAGTAAAGCTTCATACTCAGCTTTGTTATTAGTGCAAGGATATTCCAGACAGACCGATGTATCATAAACAACATTATTAGGTGAAACTAAAACATTACCGACGCCTTGCCCGTCCCTACAAACCGATCCATCAAAATAAAGCTTCCATGGGCACACACTAACATAATTAATATTTTCATCATCTTTAATCCTATGATCACAAGAAATCGGCGATAACTTGACCCTTCATAGCACACAGCGATTCATATGTTAAATCATATTCTATTAGCGTGTAAGCATAATTTCCAATCCTACCACTAAGAATCGGTTGTTGCAACATATAATTAACAACGTCGGCCTGGCAAGCTACTACACACGTACTAGAAAGAAGATAAGGCCGAAATTTGGTACATGCATAATATAAAGATAAGCATAATTTTTTAATAAACACGTACCGACTTTCGGCGTCGAGCAAACGATAGCTTAAGTATGCAATGATGTATTCTTTCCCGCTGACCTCTTGCACCAACACCGCACCGATCACCCTGAACGATGCACCAGGCTTGGGCGCCCGCAATATTGGAGGATTCGACAAGCATCATTTTATATAATTAAAAGCATCTTGTTGCTCTGCCCCCCAAGTAAATTCGGTTTCATTCTTTAGCCGAAGTAGAGGAACAAATGATTCAATTTTTCCTGCAAGGTTAGATACGAATCGTCTCAAGTAATTAATTTTTCCTAACAACTTTTGCACATCCCTTTTACATGTGGGTTCCTCCAATTTTCTAGTGGCCTCCACTTTCTTACGACCAATCTCTATGCCATTTTCATGAATTATGAAGCCTAAAAACTTACTAGCCGACACATCAAAAGCACACTTGAGTGGATTCATTTTTAATCCATATCGACGCATCCTTTCAAAATCTAATCTTAAATCGGCTAAATGATGATCAAACCCATCCGATTTAACAACTATGTCATCAATATATATCTCTAGTACAATGCCTAGAAGATCATGAAAAATTAAATTCATAGCTCGTTGGTATGTAGCACCGGAATTTTTCAACCCAAATGTCATAATGACCCACTCAAATAAACCAACAAAACCTGGGCAACGAAAAGCAGTCTTAGACATATCTTGTTCGGCCATAAATATTTGATTGTAGCCCGCATTACCGTCTAAAAATCTAATTACTTTATGTCCTGATGCATCATTAATAAGCATGTCGGCTATAGGCATAGGATATTCATCTTTCGGAGTAGCCTTATTCAAATCTCTAAAATCAACACAGATTCTAATATTACCAGTATTTTTCTTTTCCACAGGCACAATATTAGAAACCCAATCTGCATATCTACACGGCCGAATAAACTTAGATTTTAACAACCGATCAACCTCTTCTTTGATCCGGTCATACAAATTAGGATTGAACTTCTATAAGGTTGTTTATGCGGCCTAAAACCAGATTTAATAGGTGATCTATGTTCTACTAAATCTCTACTCAAACTGGGCATCTGGGTATAATTCCAAGCAAAGCAGTCAATGAACTCTTTAAGTAATAGACATACCTTGCTTTTCTGATCGGCTTTCAAGCTAGCTTTGATAAATGTAGGTCTAGGAATACATCCATCACCAATATCAATTTCTTCAAGTGGATCAGCCGATGAGAATCCTTATCCAAGCTTTTCCATGTCATCGAAATCTTCAATTGTTTCATGCATATTGCTCTTTCCGGAATGATACTCCTCTGTGTGTCTTTGCAGCCACTTAATACTATTGTCTTTATTCATCATTTATATAGATAAATCACTACTGGAATCAGCTACTTTGCCATCTGCCAGCTCTTTGTCGTCCGCTAGCACACGGCAAAGAAGCTCTTTGCCATCAGCTACCCAAAAGCAGACGGCAAAGAACTGGCTGATGGCAAAGAAAGTCTTTGCTATCAGCCAGTTCTTTGCCGTCGGCTAGCGGACGACAAAGATTCTTTGCCGTCAGCTAGCAGACGGCAAAGAGGAAGGGGACCCCACCGAGGAGCTTCTTAAAAAATACTTAATGGCCCCCCTCTTTGCCGTCTGTTAGCAGACGGCAAAGAGCAAAAAAGCGGACGGCAAAGAGGGCGGACGGCAAACATTTAACATATCTAACGGCGCACCCCACCCTGCCCCTCTCTCTCTGTTTCTCTCCCTGCTCCCACATGCGCGCTGCCGCCCCCACCACTCGCCGCCGCCCGGTCACCCCACTGCCCCGCCGCCCCATCGGCCCCCGCCTCGTCGCCCTATCGCCCCCCCGCCCCGTCGCCCCCGCCGCCCTGCCGTCTCGGCGCCGCCGCGCCCCGCCCCCCGGCGCCCCAGCCCCCCCGCGCCCCACCGCCCCGGGCATGGCGCCGCCGCCCCAGGCCACCCCGCCCCTCCTCCACCGCCCCCCGCCTCGTCGCCACTGCCGCCCGGCGCCGTCGCCCCACCGGCCCCCCGCCCCGTCGCCCTCGCCGCCCTGCCGTCTCGGCGTCGCCGCACCCTGGCCCCCTGGCTCCCCACCGCCTCGGGCCTGGCGCCGCCGCCCCAGGCCGCCCCGCCCCCATCCTCCACTGGCCACCTCCTCCACCGGCCCAGGTGAGCTCTACCTCCTCTGTTTTTCCTTTTTTTCCTGTTTTTTTAGTTTTAGGTTTATGTTTAGTTTAGATTTAGTTTTAGTTTTAGTTTTAGGTTTAGTTTTAGGTTTAGGTTTAGTTTTAGTTTAGTTTTAGGTTTAGATTTAGTTTTTTCCTTTTTTTCTGTTTTTTTAGTTTTAGGTTTATGTTTAGTTTAGTTTTAGTTTTAGTTTTAGTTTCAGATTTAGGTTTGGTTTTAGGTTTAGTTTTAGGTTTAGTTCAGTTTTAGGAAAGAAGGAGAAGAAGAAAAAAACAGGAGAGGAGGAGAAGAAGAAGAGGAAAAAGGGAAGGAAGAAGAAGAAGAGGAGGAGGAGAAGAAAAAAGAAGAAGAGGAAGAAGAAGAAGAAAAAAGAGGAGAGGAGGAGAAGAAGAAGAGGAAAAAGGAAAGGAGGAAGAAGAAGAAGAAGAAGAAGAAGGAAAAAAGGAAGAAAGAAGAAAAGGAAGAAGAGGAAGAAGAAGAAAAGGAAAAAGAGGGAAAAAAACCCGACCCGACACGGCACCCCGACCCCGACGCCCCCGACCCGACCCCGACCCCCGACCCCGACCCGACCGACACCCCGACCCCGAGCCTGACCCGACACCCCGACCTCGACACCGACACGGCACCCGACCCCGACCCGGCACCCCGACCCGACACCCCGACCCCGAGACCCCGACCCCGACCCCGACACGGCACCCCGACACCGACACGACACCCCGACCCCCGACACCTCCCGAAAAGGTGTTGTTTGGCCTTCCAGAGGCCGACGGGGTCATATATTTGTGAATTATTAGTTAGGTCATATATTTTTTGATTTTGTTATGAAAACATCATATATAATTGTGTTGATCGGGTAGTTTTAAATGTGCAGTTGTTTCATCGCTGCGAGGTTTGGTGTTCGACGACCTCGCCGTGCGTTTGACGAGCTATGCCCCTTCGTTCGTGGGTGAGCACAAATGACATGTCCTCCTCCCCCATTAATTATTTGATCTATTCCGATGAAACTTGATAGCTAGCTATATATGTGTCTTGAATCATCAGTATGCGTAACCAATATGTGTCTCCCGTTCGAAAGCTTCATAGTTATAAATATGCATGCATTTGCATATTTATAACCTTGATTCTTTCGAATTGTCCAACGCTATCCATGGACAGCCCGAGTATGTGTAGATTGGGTTCGTTTTCCCATATGCTTTGCTCCGGATCCGACGCATAAATTTCGTCAGTGCCTCCCCTGTTGTTCTCCGGGTACACATTCTCTCTGTTTATTGCAGAGACGTGTATCAGGAGAACAGCGGGGAGGTGCTGCCGAAATTTTGCGTCGGATCCGGAGCATAGCATGGGAAATGAACCCAATCTACACATACACGGTGGGATTAGGACCTATCATTACCTATTAGAGTGTAGGTTGCATGGACGTAATAAAATTGACAAAGTAGATCAACTGATGAATATATACATGGTGAATTACATATATAATTGTTGTGTGTCCAGTAGCTCTGAAAGTCAAGATGAGTGATCGTGCGTGGATGTATACCGGTCACACTGGTCAGAACAAATGGAGCGCTGAATGGTTCACAAAAACCAAGGGGTTTGTGCAAGCCGCATTTGCAAATGGCCAGAAGAAAACCTGGTGCCCCTGTTTACGGTGCGGCAATTGGGAAAAGAGGACAGAGGCTGAAATGGGCAAACACCTGCAGAAGAGTGGTTTTACGCCCGATTATACGGTGTGGACATTTCATGGTGAGTCTGCCCAACGTGACCGAGCTGAGGTGGATCATCGTCGCACCGACGAGCATGGTACCGGGATGGAAAACATGGTGCAAGACTATGATGATGCTCGGGATTCGGACGAGGAGATGGAGAAATCTGCAAAGGCCTTCAATGAAATGTTGGAGTCTTCAAAACGTCCGCTCCACGAGCACACTGAGCTTTGTCAGTTGGATGCCATCTCACAAGTAATGGCTCTGAAGGCTCAGTTCAACTTGGGCAGAGAATGCTATGACGCAATTATGACAGTATTTGGACGCTATCTACCCAAAGGCCATGTAATGCCTGCAAACCTGTACCAGTCGGACAAAATCCTCCGTGCACTGAAGATGCCCTATGAGAAGATACATGCATGTGAGAAAGGATGTGCCTTATTTAGGCTTGACTATGCGGACTTGAACTATTTTCACATTTGCAAGTCTTCCATGTATATTGTGGTAGACAACGGTATGGGTGAGAAGACACAGACCAAAATCCCCGTTAGTGTTCTTTGGTATATGCCAATCGTACCAAGACTTCAACTTCTTTTCATGGTCGAAGAGACGGACAGACAGATGACATGGCACAAAACAGGCAAAAGAACCGAACTAGATACAGATGGGAATCTGATGATGGTACACACATCGGATGCTGTTGCGTGGAAAAAGTTTGATGAATTACATGCTGACAAAGCGGCAGATCCGAGGCATCCTCGAGTCGGCATCAGCACGGATGGGTTCAGTGTGTTTGGTATGACGGCAACCCAATACAGTTGTTGGCCCGTATTTGTCTTTCCACTCAATCTCCCCCCCGACAGATTATGCAAAGAAAGAACATTTTCCTGACGTTGATAATTCCAGGGCCCAACTATCCGGGGAAAAATATGAATGTGTACATGCAGCCGCTTAAGGACGAATTGCAAGAAGCCTGGGATAATGGGTTCAAGACATACGACGCCTATAGCAAACGGAACTTCATAATGCGTGTCTGGTACATGTACTCGATGCATGACTTGCCGGCGTATGCGCTATTCGTTGGCTGGTGTGTGCATGGAAGGTTCCCGTGCCCCACATGCAAGGGAGCTCTTGAGTTTCGTTGGCTTCAGGCCGGTCGCAAGTTTTCTTGCTTCGACATGCATAGACAGTTCCTGGATCCTCGCCATAAGTTCAAGAAAGACAAGAAGAACTTCATCAGAGGTAGAGTTGTCAAAAACTCTGCACCACCTACATTGACAGGCCAACAGACCCTGGATCAGTTAAACGCTCTCGAGCCAGATCCACAGCGTCCAGGGTACTTCAAGGGGTATAATACTAAGCACGCATGGACTCACAAAACATGCTTATGGGATCTGCCTTACTTCAAAGACCTCCTTTGCCCACACAACATCGACGTGATGCACACTGAGAAGAATATCGCCAAGGCACTTTTTGGTACATTGTTCGGCATAGATGGGAAGTCAAAGGATAATACTAAGGCTAGAGTCGATCTGGAGGCGCTATGTGATAGGCCGTTACAAAACATGAAAGAACCGAAAGGAAAGCAGAACTGGACGAAGCCAAAGGCATGGTTCAATCTTGGAAGGCCAGCTATGAGGGAAATTATCTTGTGGGTGCAACAGCAGTTGATGTTCCCCGATGGGTATGCAGCGAATCTAAAGAGGGGAGCGAATCTTGATAAATTGAAGATATTTGGTCTCAAGAGTCATGATTGGCACATATGGATTGAGCGGGTAATGCCGGTGATGTTGCGTGGCTTCATCCCTGAGGATGAATGGCTAGTACTGGCAGAACTCAGCTATTTCTTCCGTGTTCTTTGTGCGAAAGAATTATCGCCTGGCGTGCTAGAAGAAATGGAAGAGTTGGCGCCGGAGTTGATCTGCAAGTTAGAGAAGATCTTTCCACCGGGCTTCTTTAATCCAATGCAGCATTTGATTTTGCATCTCCCGACCGAGGCAAGATTGGGGGGGCCCGTGCAAAATCATTGGTGCTACCCAACTGAGAGGATGCAGAAGACGCTTCGAGAAAAATGTAAACATAAACGTAGAATTGAAGCATCGATGGCTGAGGCATTCATCACAGAGGAGGCGGCAAACTTCGTAACAACACACTACGAAGCCAAAAATCGTCATTTGCATAATCCGAAGCCTCGGTACAATGCTGACGACCCTAAAAAGGGTGGATCCAACCTCAGCCTATTCAAAGGGAATCTCGCACCAGGTAGTGTTTCACATCCAGTATCTTTGGATAATGAATAATGGCGGGCCATTTCGTTGTATATCTTCAACAACCTGATAGAAGTGCGGCCGTACATCGAGTAAGTTCTCGGTACATTGTTTCGCAACTTCTATTTCCTTTGAACTGCTCTTAATCCTGGATATGTCATACAGTCGATACGTCGCCATATTCTCGTATGGAGCGGAGATCCAAAAGGATTCCGTCTAAGAGTATGAGCTTCTCGCAAAGCAAGGAGGCGGCTATCCCGGTTTCATCTCTTGTTTCAAACAAACGGTAATTTCTATTAGACAATTTCATTTCATTCGCTAATTTGTGCCTAATGCAACAATCCTTTCATATTAAACTTGTAGGCTAATTCAGAGTCTATGGATGCCGAATTGAGACAAGTCGCTAATGGTTTTGACTATAAGGTCCGTTCATTTGACAAGTACGACATCAACGGGTATCGCTTTCGTACCTATGGCAAAGAGCAATCTATGGCCGACCGAAAGTCTACAAATTGTTGTGTATCTGCTATCGGCGAAGGAGGTACCGAGTATTATGGGAGAGTTGAAGCAATTTATGAACTTATGTTCTATGGTGAAAACCCACCGAATGTCGTAGTCTTCAAATGTTATTGGTTTCAGCCGAAGGAGACTAGAAGGACTCATGAACATATAGGGCTAGTTGAAATCAACCAAAGCACCCATTTAGATGTTCCTGATGTCTATATTACGGCTCAACAGGCGACCCAAGTATTCTATCTACCGTGGGCCTGCCAAACTAATCCAAATCTGAAAGGTTGGGATGTCGTTTATGAAGTGCCGCCACGTGCTAGACTTTCTCCTCCAAAGGAAGAGGATTATGAACCTCACCTTAACCCAGACACATATGAAGGAGAATTCTTCCAAGAGACACGTCTTTCCAAAAAGAGTTTCAAGAACCGCTATACTTCACCCCAAAACATTGAAGTAGACAGCGACAGTGAATCCGACATCACCCCAGAGGAGGAACAAGAAGAGCCGGAACAAGAAGAGGTTACTGCTGCGGATGACCTGTCAATGCTTGACCGATTACGTCAAGGTGGCTTGCACATGTTGATGCCAATGAACCCTATGAGCCCATCATTGATTATAGTGATGATGATGATTATGCATTTATTGATGATACTGATCGAGATTATTAGTAGTGTCAGGTATTCAATTTTTTATGTTGTACTTGATGATGATACACTTAAGTGATATACATATTATTATTCATGTCGGTACTTTTTTTATGTTGTACTAATTTCGTTTATTCTTTGTCATGGCAGGTGTTGAAAGATGGAAGGGGAGCCGACTGAGGCCAAGGACAAACGTGCCCAAATTGAAGGTGTGCCACACCATCAAGGTAGCTCCAACTTATATCAGTTCGGGCGGAATTGGGTATGTGGTTTGCTTCATGATTAATGCAATTCATTCATCATGCTATCTTGAGCCCTTTAATTACTAATTTACTTTGTTTCTCTCTTTCAGGCATGCTACAATAAGACGGATAAGGTGCCAGAGGGGTACGACCTGTATGCCATGGCCCACACTGCCTCTTACAAGCAAGTCAAGGGGAAGGCGAGGAAAGGGGAGGAGTTTAACCCGAGCGAGATTCCCATTGATCCAGAGCAGGTGATGATATCTAGTGGCGGGAGGTCCCGTGGCTCCATAGCCATTGATCCAGAGATTGCTCCTGAGACCACGGTGAGTTTAATTTGAATGGACGTTACTTGCTAGTCTTAACATTTGAGTGTCATCATGCTAACGAAACATTGGAAATGATCTTTGGCGCAGCGTAACTCCACACAAGCATCACACGATCCTTCTCCAGCTACTGGCACAAGCCAGCCCGCTCCTACACCTCCATGATCAAGGTAAGTTTCTCTAGTTTTTTGCTTAACAAATGCATAAAGACCTAGACTTAGCTTTATTTCCTCAATATGCTTACCTTAATGACCTAGAGTTAGCTTCTTTTCCTCCAAAATGACTTAATAAGCTTACTGACCTCCAAAACCAGCCATTTTACCTAAGTTAGCTCTAAAACGATCTATACTTAGCTTTGTTTCCTCCAAAATGACCTAAGTTAGCTCATAAACGACCCATTTCACCTAGGTTAGCTCATAAACGACCTATTTCACCTAGGTTAGCTCATAAACGACCCATTTCACCTAGGTTAGCTCATAAACGACCTATTTCACCTAGGTTAGCTCATAAACGACCCATTTCACCTAGGTTAGCTCATAAACGATCCATTTCACCTAACTTAGCTCATAAACGATCCATTTCACCTAACTTAGCTCATAAACGATCCATTTCAACTAATTTAGCTCATAAATGATCCAGTTCACCTAAGTTAGCTAATAAATGGCATATACTTCTTCTTCTAGTCTTCTTCTTCTTCTTCTAGTCTTTTTCTAACTTTCTTATTTGTCATTTTGCAGGTTTCATTCACTTCATGGAAGCCAGCATCCTATGATGGATTGCTTGTTTTTTCCTTTGATGTAGTTCTTGTATTCTACTCGCTTGCTATGATGAAACTAGATTGCTATGACGAAACTTTGCATATTGTAATATGTATGGATTGATGGGACTATGTGCAACCTACTATGTATGTATGTATGGATATATATGTGCTGGATATTTATTATGTTGGATATATATGTGCTGGATATTTATGTGATGGATATATATGTGTTGTAATATATTTGCTGTGATAATGGTTGGATATCAGAAAAATAGAACAAAAAAGAGGCAGTACAGGCTCTTTGCCATCCGCAGCTGACGTCAAAGGGGACACGTGGCAGCCACCTGTGCTTCCTCAGAGATGAGCCATTTGGCAAATTTGCCTGCCGTGGCGGACGACAAAGTTAAGGTGATGGCAAAGACTTTGCCTTTGCCGTCCGCCGTGGCTGACGGCAAAACACAGTGGGCGCTGACGCATTGCTGACGTCAACTGGCGGACGGCAAAGAGGCGTTCAAATTTGCCGTTGGCTGGCTGACGGCAAAGGCCGCCGTTAGCCGCCTAACGGACTAACGCTGGCGGACGTACAATATTTTGCCATCACTCCTCTTTGCCGTCGGCCGCTGTAGGCAAATCACTCTTTGCCATCCGCCGTAAAAAGCAGACGGCAAAGGGCCTGTTTGCCGACCCTGTCTTTGCCGTCACTGTTTGCCGTCCGCCGCTGACGGCAAAGCACTTTGCCGTCCGCCGTCCCTGGCTTTGCCGTCCGCTGTGGCAGATGGAAAAGTAGCTGATTCCTGTAGTGAATCATTAAGCCGAGCTACATTAGCCGGCTATGCATTTATAGGTACAAAACCATCTCTACAAATACTGATATAATCATAGTCTGACAAATCCCTACCGGTCAAACATCGCATCTCACCGTGTTGCCAATCAACTGGCACATCCGCCAAAGCAATGCATGAAGAATTGTCGGACTATATCACCTCCACATCATCATTAACCCACTGAATTAAGCACTGGTGTAAGGTAGAAGGGATGCAACAATTTACATGAATCCAGTCGCGTCCCTACAGAATATTATACCGGCCTTTGACATCAACAACAAAAAATGCAGTCGGTAATGTTTTGCTTCCGACTGGAGCTCCATAGAAATAACACCCTTAGCTTCAGATAATTCTCCTGAGAACCCACTAAGTCCCATATTGGTCTTCATTAACTCACTCTCTTTTCGGTTAGCTTAGAAAATACCAAAAAGGGCATAATATTAACACTTGCACCGCCATCAACAAGCATGCGACCAATAGGCTTACCATTAATGTGATCTCTGATAAATAATGGCTTTAGGTGCTGACCATGCTTCTCTGGTTTCTCAAATGTAGCATTCTTTGGGCCAAGAACAAGTTCAACAATTTCAGCCTCGGCCGCGCGAAATTCAGTAGGCAACACGAACACTATATTAACATCCATATTAGTTGGTACGTCTTTATCATTCTCTGAATTTTCTGCAATAATGGTGTCATCCATATTTTTATTCTCCTCCGCTGTGATGCGCTTGTCCTTCCAAGTTTTTGTGGGTATTATTGGTTTATCTTGATTGAGCCATTTATCACGCTTCTTCTCAACTATCTCTTCCTTTATTTCCATTGTCCGCAGTCACTGTACACGTCGTTTTTGAGTGTGAGTAAGTCCCTTTGGGCACCACTGCGGTGCTGTTTTAGTACCTGGCGCGACAGACTTAGTTTGGCTGCCCCGAGGGTCGTTCGGCCTATACTGGCGTACTTCTGTTTTTCTGGCAAACATTTTATCTCTGGCCAAAAAACTTCTCTGCTGATCATATACGGTACTGGCATTAAAATCCTGGCCGCATACATTATTTGAATCTCAACGTGTACGTGTGCCGCTGTTATACTTCAAATCCATTGGAGGCGAAGTCTTGGATGTCGCTGGGCCACATGTTCCCTTAACTAAATCAGCATACGAACCTGCCGATTTAGACTGTTGACTAGTGCGTGATGATACAACATATGCCTTATCTGATTGTGCATGCATGGTATGCCCAGAATTAATTTCTTTCCCACATTGATTAGATCGGCCAACTGGTTGCACCTTCACACCATTGTTTTCCTCTCTACCAATAATCTTCTTGGTGACCAATCCTATTGCACCATCATCACTTGATTCTATATTATTGACGACACCTTCAGCCTGGTGTTTAATAATTTCCAGACCATGAATAGCACTTAAATCATCTGAATTTTTTGCCGCTTTAGTTTCAACACACTTCACCGGCACCCACATGCGCTTGTGACCACCCTTATAGTTTTTGTCATCTGCATTGCATACCGGTGATCGACTTCCTCGAATCTCAATGACATTATGTGATCTAGCATCCTCATTGAACCGAGCCCTTTTCTCATGCACGTTTGGTATGAACATAGGCTTCAGCAGGAACCATCTTGGCTGAAAATAACCTGCTGGCCCTATGGGATATGGCGCCCAAGGATTAAACCCCCATGGAGGAAACTGCAGATACAGAGGTGGTGCACAACCCCAACATGTTGTCTCCATCGCAAAATACGGTTGCTGGTCATACACACTTGCTTGCCATTGCTCATGACTATGAGGTCCAGAAGGAGATCTGGGACGCTTTTTACCTCTGAGCTGATTAAACACATGTTGGTCTTGCGTGAGGTATATTTTTCCAACAACATGCTAACTGTCTGCTTTGGCCTTGAAGCTGGTCTCCTTCCCCCATTGACTTTCCACACTCCTATTTCTAGATTTTTTTGGTTTGATCATCCTTGGAGGAGCACTATTATCAACACCATTTTTCTTTCTTGCGGATTCGGTCTGATCTGACCGAATAAGCATTTTTTTACTCTCAAGCTCGACCACATTGATAGGAAAAGGGTCGTTGTCGTGCTTCATATTAGAGCCTTCTGTAAACGTCAATCGCCCTTCATTGATGGCCGATTGCACCTGTCGACGAAACACGTTACAATCATTAGTAGCATGAGAAAAAGAATTGTGCCATTTACAATAAGCTCTTCTACCCAATTCTTCTAGAGGTGGAATTACATGACCCTCTCTCACTCAAATTAATTTGTTCTGTAGTAACATATCAAAAACTCTATCACACTTGCTAACATCAAAAGTGCATTTCATTTCTTCTCTTCTAGTAGGTGTAGGTTTCAAAGCAGAACATGCAAATAGTTTTGACTTTAGCGCTTGAACCCATTCGGCTACACATATGTTAACATCATCCTCACTAGCCGAATCACTATGATAATTTAAGGCATTAACCACATGGTTATCCTTCTCTTTCTTTCTATTTTCTTTAAATCGGCTGTATTGTTTAATTTCCTTAGCCCGGTTTTCCTGCGCCAAAGCCTTCTGAAAACTTGATTAGCATCTAAAAATTCTTGCCCTTCTAGTTTATCCTTAATATGAGCGAGTAGACCCGAAAAGGCAAGATCGGCTAAATCCTTTTCGGCTATGGTCAAGCTGAAACATCGGTTTTTGACATCCCTAAACCTCCTAATATAATCATGAACATGTTCATTATATTTCTGCCTAACCATAGTTAAATTTGAAAGCCGAATTTCTGTTTCACCGCTATAAAAATACTCATGAAATTTTTGCTCCAATTGTGTCCATGTTGAAATAGAATTAGGAGCAAGCGATGTAAACCAAGTAAATGCAGTACTAGATAAAGATAAAGGAAATAGTTTTAATCTAAAAATATCTGATGTGACGACCTTGCTGCATTGTGCTAAAAACTGTCCTACATGCTCAAAAGTAAATCTATCATCCTCCCCGTAAAATTAACAAAATCTGGAATTCTAAAACCGCGAGGATATGGTGTCGAGTCAAAGTAATCAAGGTATGGTTTTTGATATGCACGTGCTCTACCCTTAGGTTCTAAACCAAATTCTCTAAGTATACTAGCAAGCTGATCCTTAAAATTATCATTGGACTATAGAGAACTAGTTTGCGGATCAGATGGAACACAAGCATGCAGCGGAAACTCCGGCAACGAAATTTGAGCATGTGAAGTTTGCAACAGAGACCCACTAAAATATGAATCGAGTACCGGCCCGTACGGAACCCCGGTACCAACAGGCGGCAGTGGTGGCGTACTATATGCCACTGTCTAATAACTAGGTGATACGTCCATTTTGCATCATGCTTTTATATCAATATTTATTGCATTATGGGCTGTTATTACACATTATATCTCAATACTTATGGCTATTCTCTCTTATTTTACAAGGTTTACTATGAAGAGGGGGAATGCCGGCAGCTGGAATTCTGACTGGAAAAGGAGCAAACGTTGGAAACCTAGTCTGCACAGCTCCAAAAGTCCTGAAACTCCACGAAACAACTTTTTGAATTTAATAAGAATTTCTGAGCAAAAGAAATAGGCCAGGGGGCCCACACCCTGTCCAGGAGACAGGGGGGCGCCCCCCTTATAGGGCGCGCCCCCTCTCTCCTGGGCCCCCTGGTGGGCCTTCGGCCTCCATCTTCTGCTATATCATCACTTTTACCCTGGAAAAAATCATGGGCAAGCTTATGGGACGAAACTCCGCCGCCACGAGGCGGAACCTTGGCAGAATCAATCTAGGGCTCTGGCAGAGCTGTTCTGCCAGGGACTTCCCTCCGGGAGGGGGAAATCATCACCAACGTCATCACCAATGATCCTCTCATCGGGAGGGGGTCAATCTCCATCAACATATTCACCAGCACCATCTCCTCTCAAAACCCTAGTTCATCTCTTTTATCCAATCTTGTATCAAAACCACAAATTGGTACATGTGGGTTGCTAGTAGTGTTGATTACTCCTTGTAGTTGATGCTAATTGGTTTACTTGGTGGAAGATCATATGTTCAGATCCTTTATGCATATTATTACTCCTCTGATTATGAACATGAATATGCTTTGTGAGTAGTTACGTTTGTTCCTGAGGACATGGGTGAAGTCTTGCTATTAGTAGTCATGTGAATTTGGTATTCGTTCGATATTTTGATGAGATGTATGTTGTCTTTTCCTCTAGTGCTGTTATGTGAACATCGACTACATGACAGTTCACCATTATGGGCCTAGAGGAAGGCATGGGGAAGTAATAAGTAGATGATGGGTTGCTAGAGTGACAGAAGCTTAAACCCTAGTTTATGCGTTGCTTCGTTAGGGGCTGATATGGATCCATATGTTTAATGCTGTGGTTAGGTTTACCTTAATACTTCTTTCGTAGTTGTGGATGCTTGCAATAGGGGTTAATCATAAGTGGGATGCTTGTCCAAGTTAGGGCAGTACCCAAGTACCGGTCCACCCACATATCAAATTATCAAAGTACAGAACGCGAATCATATGAACGTGATGAAAACTAGCTTGACGATAATTCCCAATGTGTCCTCGGGAGCTCCTTTATCATTATTAGAAAATGTCCAGGCTTATCCTTTGCTACATAAAGGATTGGTCCACCTTGCTGCACTTTATTTACTTTATTTACTTGTTGCTCATTACTATTTATCTTATCACAAAACTATCTATTACCTACAATTTCAGTGCTTGTAGAGAAAACCTTACTGAAAACCGCTTATCATTTCCTTCTACTCCTCGTTGGGTTCGACACTCTTACTTATCGAAAGGACTACGATAGATCCCCTACACTTGTGGGTCATCACTAGGCTGCTGTAAATTAGAATTAAAACCAAAACTTCAGTTATTGTTATTGTGACTTTGTGGAACCAAAGTGGAAACAATAGGATCAGTAGTACTAGGAACAAAATTATTATCCGAACTACCAACATAGTTCTGGCCATCCATATTATTGTTTAAACGGACGTGAGGCTGCATAGCATTAGCTGACGCACTAGACGTATGTATATTACTTGGCAAATTGTTAAATCCGCTACTGTCTGTTGGCATCGGTCTTTTTCCAGAATACTCATCATTAACTTGCAGCACTAATGAGCGTACATGACCAGGTAGACAATTTTCAAGATCTTTATTAAACTGCACCTTAAATTCTTCAAGTCTATTAGCTACTGCTTTAGTAATTGTACGCGCCATATTTTCCATATCAAAACCATATTTACTAGCTACGGACACATCAATTAGATGAGCAATTTCTTCGGTTGATTTTTTTACCTGAGTGTTGAACGCATCGGAAGGGCTCGAAACTACCTTTTTTATGACACCGCTCCTGGTCTTTGCATATCCAGCCAACTTCAGCTTCAATCTCTCAACCTTCTCTTTCTCAAGCCCCTCTTCAAGCTCACGCCGATCATCTTCCGACAGATCGTCGAGTGTGACGGCGATGACATTCTCCGGGTCGATGTCGCTCCCGTTCTTGGACTTGGTACTCATCGTGTAGCTCTTCTTCTTCTCGTCCCCAGCAGAGTCGCCAATTGTGTTGGCACGCGAAATCGCCGTGCAACACCAGGATATTTGTCGTGCTTTCGTGACGATGAACGATTGCTTTACGAGCAAAGCAACAAAGATTTTCTCGCTTTCGTGGAGAAGAACCGGTCACTTTTCAGCGCAAAACGACAAAGATCACCAAACCCTAGGCTGCTAGGGCTCGGCAAGAAGTAACGACGGAAAATAGAGGTACGTGAAAAAGTAATGTTTGTATTGATAGATCAATTGTTTTTTTCTCAATCGGACGTGGCCTATTTAAAGGCACACAGGACTTGGCGTATATGGTAGACTTGGCATACAAAAATAAAACTTTAAAGCTAAACCGAACCTGACTTGCCCTTCCTAATTCGGTTACCATGGTTTACTATGTATGAATCGATGCCTATCTAATCTATTTGCTGGATGGTACTTAAAATATCCAAACAAAGCCATGTACAAATCCCTTTTGGCCCATAAGGAAAGGAATAAAATATCCGGCCACAATGTAATTATATCAGGTAATGGAGATCTCATACGCCTGATGCATCACTGTGCAGATGTAATTTTACTTTTTGTTGTATCCTTGCATGATAGCCTTTGCAAACCTGAAACTTTAGCTTGGCATCTCAGACCATTTGGGACTTGTCCTTGCAAGTAGTAGCTTACTAGCTCGACGTAAACCAGGATCTGGGCATTGCCCCATGTAACTGCCGGTCCATGTAAAACACCTGTTATAACACTTGGAGCAATATATTAGCTGATTAGCTTTATCAATAATTTGGCAGATCATAATCTCCAGCCAAATTACACCATCAACAAAGATTAGGATTTGCCACTCCATGTATCGGAGAGGTATCTTTGGGCCCTCTCGGTAATACTCATCACTATAAGCCTTGCAAGCAATGTGATCAATGAGTTAGTTACAGGATGAAGCATTACAGAACGAGTAAAGAGACTTGCCGGTAATGAGATTGAACTAGGTATGATGATACCGACGATCGAGTCTTGGGCAAGTAACATACCGATGACAAAGGGAACACCATATATTGTTGTGCAGTTTGACCGATAAAGATCTTCGTACAATCTGTAGGAGCCAATATGAGCATGTGGCACCCTGGCTCAGAGCAACCCGTTTACCTTGCATTGCCAGCCCAGAGATCAAGTCTTCTGGCAACCCCACAACAACACAGTACAGAAACAACCAGTTTATTGATGCTAGCGGGAACATAAGTCTCATATTACATCAAGTTGAGAGGCCAAGCGGCACACACGGTGCGGCTGAACAATATGTACATTATTTAATGAACATGAAGGGGCCTCGATCACATAAACTATGCGGCAGCAGAACGACGACGAAGTGGAACTCCATAGCACAGGGACACCAACGTGGACAGGATCTAGACGCGGGAAGCTCTCCAATCTGGTAAGACTTGCCTAAAATTTGGCATGACACGCTAGGTCAGTACATTGAATGTACTTGCAAGATCACAACAAACATAAGCATAATGACAAACAATATCATGACAATTATTCAGGTTAATGCAATGCAAGTAATGCTACTGATGCGGTGAAACCAACTTGTGCACCAAGTCCCTCAGACTCGCTTACCAGACGGGTTACCTTTCAACCGAACAGTGATCACACCCGGATCACAACTGAAATCAATCACATCACAATCATCTCATGATTCCACAAATCATCACAAAAATAGTGCCAACAATAAATCTTTACTGTGCAAGATTACTTATAAATGTTGATCCATGGTGTGACTTACTAACGAGTTGTGTCCGTAACCGAGGACGCGGCTATCGATAGATTGAATACACTCTGTAGAGGTAGCGCACTTTACCCACACCACAGATCCCATGGCCTTGCACTCCCATTCGGGTGGACCAACAATGTTCCGACGAAACCCTTCCCTTGCCATGACACTCTCCCGGCCACTCCGACCAACTCCCTCTCAGGGCTAAGTCATGGGTGGCCTCATGCCTACCAAAGGCATCAACAACCACCGTCGTGGCAAAACCGGTCCCAAACAGGGACAAGGTACCATAAAAACAAATGGGCACACAAGGTTATGTCTCCTTACCGGGCCAGGGTACCGCACGACCATAACCTTCCCTCGTTGGAGGCACCGGTGAGAGGCACGACAAAGGACCGAATCAAGACCTCCCCATAAAGGTAAATGTGGTCGCACTGGGGAAAACCCAATCTAGTGGCACCATGACTTGATCAACATTATATTCAAGTTGGATTATTATCAGGTTTAACTTGAAAATAAAATCACTTCAAGTCATACGATGCCAAGATACATTATGGTTGCTGGTTATTATCTTTCACAGTGCTATTATGTAGTATTGTGTGTGCACTCTCATATTATTTTGTTTTCCAATGAATGCACATCATAACAAGGATTGGAAGGTCCTGTTTTGGAATGTTAGAGGTTTAAACTCTGAAATTCGACAAAGGGCTGTTAGAGCTAAATTTGAAGAGAGTCAATGCTCTATCATCTGTTTGCAAGAAACCAAGTGTGAACATTTTGATCAGTGATCCATTAGAATTTTTTTCCCTAAACCTTTTGATAATTTTGCTTACTCCCCTTCTGTGGGAGCTTCTGGTGGGATTTTGGTCCTATGGTCTTCATCTGCACTTATGGGCTCTTTGGTTGAGGTTCAGAGCTTTGGTATTATAATTAACTTTTCCTCAGTACATAACAACCAAAAGTGGACTTTGGTTAATGCCTATGGACCTTGTCAAGGCCAACTAAGAGATAACTTCGTCCATTGGTTATATCACATCAACATACCCCAGGATGACCTATGGTTATTTCTTGGTGACTTCCATTTTATAAGGTCCATTGAAAATAGAAACCAACCTGGAGGAGATGTCAATGACATGTTCATTTTCAATGAAATAATTGGTCACTTGGGTTTGCTTGAATTACCTTTAAAAGGGAGATAGTACACTTGGTCCAACATGCAAGAGAACCCACTGCTTGAGCAGGTCGACTAGGTTTTCACCACAGTAAACTGGATCACTGAATTCCCTAATACTATGGTTTATCCTTTGGCCAAAACTAGCTCTGATCACGTGCCCTGTGTTATATCTATTTCAACATCTATCCCCAAGGCTAAAGTATTTCACTTTGAAAACTATTGGGTTGATATGCCAGGTTTTTTTGATTTTGTTCAACAATCATGGTCTGCACCCACTACTAAGAAAAATGCAGCTGGTGTCTTGACTGAAAAATTCAAGTGTTTGAGGAATGATCTCAAAAGATGGCACACTGGACTCTCAAGGTTAGAGTTGTTAATGCAAGCTTGCAATGCTGTTATCCCGGCCTTTGATAATCGTGAGGATCACAGACCTCTGACAAGGCCTGAGTTTAACTTCAGAAAATTAGTTAAACTCCACCTTGAGGACCTTCTCCACTTATAGTACATTTATTGGAAACGAAGATGTACAATGAGGTGGATTAAAGTGGGGGAGGAGAACTCAAAATTGTTTCAAGCTATGGCAACAGAGAGGTTTAGACGCAACTCAATCTCTAGCCTAGTTACTGTTGATGGATTGACATTATCATCTCATAGTGAAATGGCTAGATTACTGTAGAGCTCTTACAGAGGCAGAATGGGAGTTGCTCAAGGAATTGACATGCAGTTTGATCTGGGCAGTCTCATTCAGCTGGTTCTAGGTCTAGAAGATTTATCTGGGCCCTTTTACGGATGAGGAAATTAGTGAAGTGTTGAAAGGACTCCCATTAGACAAAGCCCCTGGACATGATGTTTTTACTGGAATTTTTGTCAAGAGGTGCTGGCATATAATAAAGGAGGACTTTTATAAGTTATTCTCTGATTTCTTTCAAGGAAAAATCTCTCTGCAAAGTATTAATGGTTCTTTGGTTACTCTATTACCAAAAGTCATATCACCAGAGGGGCCAAATGATTTCAGACCCATTTCCCTCACAAACACCTGCCTTAAATTTTTAACTAAGCTCTTAGCAAACATGCTACAAAAAGATATTCTCACATGTATCCATAAAAATCAGTATGGTTTTCTCAAGTCCAGATCCATCCAAGATTGCATTGCCTGGAGCTTGGAATACATTCACCAGTGTCACCAATCAAAGAGACCAATTTTGATACTCAAACAGGATTTTGCAAAGGCTTTTGACACTGTTGAGCATGATCTTATATTGTTAATGTTAAAGCACAAGGGTTTTGATGACAAATGGATTTCTTGGATTAAGGAACTTCTATCATCTGGATCATCTTCTATTCTGCTTAATGGAGTGCCAGGAAAACAGTTCAATTGCAAGAGAGGTGTTAGGCAGGGTGACCCACTTTCACCTTTGCTCTTTCTCATTGCCGCTGATCTATTACAAACTATGGTCAATAAAATGCTCCATGATGGATTGCTAGATCTACACATTCCATCCAATGATTCTGAATTTCCAATTGTTCAATATGCTGGTGATACTTTGCTAATAGTGCAAGCTGATGAGACTCAACTCCTGGCTCTTAAGGAAATGTTGGTTGCTTTCCATAAGTCTACTGGCTTGAAAGTGAACTTCCATAAATCCTGTATTCTGCCCATAAATGTATCACCTAAAGAAACTAGTAGACTTGCAGAAGTTTTTAGATGTCAAGTGGGCACTTTTCCCTTTACATATCTTGGGCTACTAGTGGGCACCATCAGGTCAAGAATTGTAGATCTAGTCCTAGTTGTTGACAGGGTTGAAAGGAGATTGTATGTTAGTTCCTCCCTCCTATCACAAGGAGCAAGGTTACAATTGCTGCAATCAGTTCTTTCATCCATGCCAATCTACTTTCTGTGTAGTCTAAGCCTGCCTGTTGCAATTATTAAACAGCTGGAGAGAATCATGAGGCAGTGCTTGTGGAGAGGAAATTCTGACACCCCAAAGCAGTCTCTAGCAGCATGGCCTATGGTGTGCAAACCTAAGGACAAGGGGGGCATGGGTATCATTAACCTAGCTATCCAAAACAAAGCTTTGCTCACCAAACATCTCCACAAGTTTTATAACAAGGCAGATATACCATGGGTCTCCATAATATGGGACACCTATTATAATGGTCTGGTTCCACATGCAACAGTTCAATGTGGACCCTTTTGGTGGAGGGACATCATGAAAACCAATGAGGTTTATAGAGCAAACTCGACTGTCATAATTAATTTTGGTGATTCTGCACTCTTCTGGCATGATTCATGGGTTCTAAACGCTTCTTCCAATCCTGTTAAAGAGAGATTTCCACGCCTATTCTCCTTTTCTTTGGATGATAAGATCTCAGTCAGAGATTTCATTAAGGACTTGGACTTACAAGCTCAATTCCAACTTCCACCTATCTCCTGAGGCAATGGAAGAACTTCACACATTACAGCTGGATATTCAGGGATTGGAGAGAGACCCAAATGTATCTGACTCCTGGTCCTGGACCCCTGGGAAAGGTGCCTTTTCTGCCAAAAGTTATTATGTGCTCATGCATTCTTCCTTGCCTGATGATGATGTTTTCAAATGGATTTGGAAAAGCAAATGCACCATGAAAATCAAGGTTTTTGCATGGCTGATGCTAAATGACCATTTAAACACAAGAGGCATGCTTCTTAGAAGACACTAGAGGTCTGAGGATGATGACAATCTCTGCCCCATGTGTGTTGCACAATTGCATGAAGATAGAGGCCATCTTTTCTTTAAGTGCAACTTCAGCACCAGAGTTTGAAATTACTTGCAAATATATTGGCAAGCTGGGTTGTCAAACAAGGAATGCATTCTGATAGCTCAAAGAGGATTTCGCCAACCTTTCTTTTTTGAGGTAGTGTTCCTGGCTGCATGGTGCATATGGACAACAAGAAATGATAGAATCTTCAGGCACATCAGGCCTACCTTTGGAGCATGGAAAGATAAGTTCATTCATGACATAACTCTGCACTCCCACAGAATGAAGGCTGCGGTGAAGCCTTTACTGCTGCAATGGATCAATGCACTACCTTAGTTTGATGTCTCATCGTTTTTGTTGTGCAGATATACATGTGCTAGTTGTAACTTTCCTGGTTGTATATATTTCATGGTGTATGTACATAGGTAAGTTCTAGTACATAGTTAGCCTAGTCTTTTCATTTTTGTACATATTTAGTTAGTAGAGACTGTTCTGGACCTTTTTGGTTGAGGTTTTAATAAAGGTCTATGGGGCTTTTGCCTCACAATATTCAGTCAAAAAAAAGAATCAACTCATTTGGACTTATAGGCTAAAAGTTATCACTGGTCAAAGTTCAGGACAAATTTTTGAATTTATTTGAATAAAACAAAAAACTTGGGGGGGTGACATCGATGGCATAAACACAGAATATGCCTCCACTCGTACCGCTTCGGGTGTGAGTGGAGAGGCTGACAGCAGGCCCCAACAAACAGGAGAGAGAGGGGGAGAGAGGAAACAGAGCGCGACGGCGCTCTGCCGAAGCTCACGCCAGCGAGGAGGGGCTCTAGGGCGATTCCAGAGGGATATAAGTGGAGAGGGGGTCATGGCGCACCTGCCTGTACCTGTGGCTCGTCGGGGGATGGCCGGAGCTGCTCGTAATCAAGCTCGCAAGCGGCGGTGGCGGTCGGGACTTGCCAGAGAGGAAGAAGGTGACGGCGAGGGGCGACTCCAGGGGCTCCAATGCTTCCAGGTGACACCAGCGGACCTCCAATGATGCGCCTGAGGGGTTGGTTGAGCCCGAGGGGCTCTGAATGGGGTGGAGGGGCTGCAGGGGTCGCCGGCGAGCTCTGGTCGGGGACGGCCGCTAGAGGCCTGCCCGGCTAGGCTACGGCTAAGGTACGGGGTTGTGGTGGTTGAGAGGTGCGGTATGAGGCTTTGGAGCGGAGGGAGGGGCTCTATATATTGCCGGAAGAGGAGGGGGGTACATGGCGCCACCGGAGTTCTCTAGAAGCCGACGAGCGACGACAAAGGGCGCCAGTGAGGGGGGAAAGAGCTCAGCGATCACGCGGGAGCTGTCCACGCTCGCGGACGAGCGCAAGAAGTAGGGGGAGAAGAAGACAGGGGCACGGGCGTACTGTGGCTTTTGGCCGTGACGTGCCCATGCTCGCTGCAGCGTCTTTGGCGTCAGCGAGCGCCAGGGAGAGGTCAAGGGTGATGAGTCGAGGCTGGTGGCGTGGCGCGACAGTCGTCGGCGAGCTCTGGCTCGAGCACACGTCGAACAGAGGCACTGGCGCGACACAGAGCGTGTCGAACGCATGCCAGAGCCCGTGTCCAGACGCGGTCACCATGCTAGCATGGTCAAAACGACGCCCATGCTCAGCCAAACCTTGTCTGGGCTATTGTTCATGCAGTGTTAGATCTAGGAAAGTTGAGAACTCACTGTCAGGCCGACCAGATCTGACTTAAGCTTTTTGGCAAGTTTCTGGTTAGAAACTTGGTTGCCAAGTTTGGAGGGCTTCTAGAAGGCCATTAGGGCTGATCTCCTGGGGTTAAGGTTATTTAGGAGGGTAATGAGGCTCAAGAAAAACCAGCTCCATTGGATCAAAGAAAAATACACTTGCTGTAGAAAGTGCATTTTTGGGCCAGAAGAGAAATGATTTTATGTAGGCAAAATATTACAAAAAGTCATGCAATATCTTTGCTTAGGAAGGTGGGCCAAGGTTGAAAGAATATTCAGGAATTATCTCAAGATTTTTGGAGCAATAAAAATGAGGGTTGCTTTGGAGCACCAGTTTCTGAAATGAGTTTCAGAAGAGAAATTGAATATTTTTCTTTTATGAAAAATATTCATTTGGCCATTTTGGGGTTTTTCTAGAGAAATGAGGTTGAATGAGAGGTAGATGGGTCACTTGGGTGAAAGTCAAGGGCATACCCAAGTGATAAGTCCATTTGAATTGATTCCAAAAACTCAAATCCAAAGCAAGGACAAATAAAGTCTGGAAAAAGAGAGAAGGCAAAATCTAGGCTGTCACAAACCTCCCCCACTTAGGATGAATCTTGTCCTCGAGATTCGGTTGCTCGGGAAAACAGTTCTTGGTAGGTAGTCCTTCAAAATTCCTCTCTTTCCCAGGTTGCCTCTTCCTCGGTGTGATGCTCCCATTGAACCTTGTAAAACCTTATCACTTCGCTGCGAGTGACTCTCTCAGTCTCATCCAATATTCTGACCGGTTTCTCCTCATATGTTAAATATTTAGCCATTTCTATCTCTGCCATATCAGTCCTTTTCTTCGGTGGCGAGATACATCTCCTTAGCCGTGAGACAGGGAACACATTGTGTACCTCTGACAGTTCCTGTGGCAACTCCAACTGATAGGTAACTGTTCCGACTCTGGTCATGATTGGAAACAGACCATTATATCTGGGTGCCAATTTTCCTCAGGTCTGAAATCTCTTAACTCCTTTCATAGGGGTGACTTGGAGACCGGGTTCGAAGCTGATCTGCCGGTGCTTTGCATCATAGTAACTCTTCTGTCTTAACTTGGCCAACTGTAGTCTGTCTCGGATCTCCTTGACTTGCTTCTCAGCCTCCATGATCAAATCAGTCCTGAAAATATGGCTGTCTCTAGTCCGAGACCAGTTTAGTGGAGTGCGGCACTTACGCCCATACAAGGCTTCATAGGGTGACATCTATAAGCTGGTCTGGAAACTGTTGTTCTAGGAAAACTTGGCGTGCGGCAGACAATCCTCCCACTTTGATCCTTGGGAAAACGCACATGCTCGGAGCATATCTTGGAGTATTTGATTTACTCGCTCAGTCCGTCCATGTGTCTGGGGATTATAAGCTGTGCTGTATTTCAGGGCGCTCCCCAAGGCTTGATGTAGATGGGACCAAAAGGCTAAAGTAAAGAGATATCCCCTATCCGAAGTGATTGACTTTGGCACTCCATGCAAACTGACGGTCTTGGACACATACAACTATGCAAGTTGATCGGCACGGTAGGTGGTTCGGATGGGAAGGAAGTGGGCTACCTTCGTTAATGTGTCCACTATGACCCATATTGCGTCATTTCCTTGGTGGGTCCTTGGTAGAACGGTGATGAAATCCATGCAGGCATCATCCCATTTCCATTGTGATACGGGTAAGGGTTGAAGGAGTCCGACGGGATTTTGGTGTTCCGCCTTTACTTTGTTGCATATATCACAACAAGACACAAAATATGTGATATCTTTCTTCATTCCATCCCACCAGAATACCCGATGAAGGTCTTCACACATTTTGGTGCCACCTGGGTGAATTGAATACGAAGATTCGTGTGCTTCTGCCAATATCTTCTTTCTTAGATTTTCTTGGTTGGGTACGCAAATCCTTCCTCGAAACCTTAGCGTACCTTGCTGATCCTTCGAGAAATCTTGTGTCTTCCCTTCTTGCATACACTTGGCATGCGATTGAGTGATTTGTCCTCTGCCTGAGTGCTGCGAATTTCTTCCTCAAGGGTAGGAGAAACTTCCAATATGCTGGCAAGACTGTCATCCACTATTACCAAATTGAGCTGAGCGATTTCTTCACAAAGTTCAGGAGGCAAAGAATCCATTAGAGCATTCAGACTGGCAGGCTTGTGGCTGAGGGCTTCGGCCACCACATTAGCTTTACCCGGGTGATAATTTATCCCGAGGTCATAATCCTTGACCAACTCGAGCCATCTTCGCTGACAAAGGTTTAAATCTGGTTGAGTGAATATATACTTGAGACTCTTGTGGTCGGTAAATATTTGACACCTCTTTCTAATAAGATAGTGTCTCGTAATCTTCAAAGCATGCACCACCGTGGCCAATTCCAAATCATGAGTTGGATAATTTCCTTCGTGAGGCCGTAGTTGTCGGGATGCATAGGCCACAACCTTGCCATCTTACATGAGTAAACATCCAAGGCCTTTTCTGGAGGCGTCACCGTAGACGTCAAAACTGCAGTAGATGTCGGGAAGAGTCAATACTGGTGCTGACGTCAGTCTGGTTTTTAGCTAATTGAAGCTCCTTTCACAGTCCTCAGTCCATTCAAACTTCTTATCCTTCTTTAGGATCTCTGTCATTGGCTTGGCAATCTTAGAGAATCCTTTGATAAAACGGTGATAATATCCGGCTAATCCAAGGAAACTCCAGATTTCTGAGACTGTCGTGGGTGCGGCCCAATCAAGCACATCTTTCACCTTGATTGGGTCCACGGCTATTCCTTCTACTGAGAGAACATGCCCTAAAAATCCAACTTGCTTGAGCCAAAATTCGCATTTGCTGAACTTTGCATAAAGCTGATGGTCGCGGAGCCTTTGTAAAACTTCTCGGAGGTGGTCCTTGTGCTCTTCTTAGCTTTTTGAGTAGATGCGGATGTCATCGATGAATACCACCACAAACTTGTCCAAGAAATCCATAAATACCTTATTCATCATATACATGAAAAAGGCAGTGGCATTGGTGAGACCGAAGGACATAACGGTATATTTATAAAGACCGTACCGAGTGGTGAAGGGAATATCTTCCTTCTTGATTTTTAGTTGATGGTATCCGATCCTCAAATCAATCTTGGAGAATACTTTGGCCCCACTGAGTTGATCAAACAAATCATCAATCCTCGGTAGTGGATACTTGTTTTTGATGGTGACGTCATTCAGCTGTCGGTAGTCCACACACATCCGAAGACTGCGTCCTTTTTATCCGCGAATATAGCGGGTGATCCCCAAGGTGAAGAGCTTGGATGAATGCATCCTTTCTGCAGCATCTCATCGAGCTGTTTCTTTAATTCCACCAATTCTGATGAAGACATCCGATAATATTTCTTGTATATCGATGCGGTTCCAGGCACCAAGTCAATTGCAAACTCTAGTTCTCTGTCTGGCGGCATTCCTGGTAATTCCTCAGGGAATACATCTGGATACTCACTGACCACCGGAATCAATTCCACTTCTTCACCCGTAGTTGTGAAAACCATATCCTTCTTGGGTATGCTTCTGCAGGCATAAAAACTTGTGGTGCGACCTTCGTGACTTGCCATGGTGACTTCTCCGGTCGCACAGTTGATGCATACTTGATATTGGGTTAACCAATTCATCCCCAAAATAATATCCAATTAGTCAGACTCGATGACTATCAAGGACGTTGGAAACTTGACTCCCTTGATATCAATTTCCAAATTTCGGCAAACTAGATTGCTTCGGAGCACCGATCCCGGGGATTGTACCATCATACTCTTTCCCATAATAGAGCAAGGAAACTTGTTTTGAGCAACAAAACTCTGTGAAATAAAAGAGTGGGAAGCCCCAAAGTCAAATAAAATTATTGTAGGTATGTTATTAATAGGAAACATACCAATGATGACTTCCAGGTCCTCTTGGGCTTCGTCGGCGGAGATGTGATGGATTTGTCTTTGGATGGCCCTCGGGACGGAATATGGCTCCAGGTGGTTGACTTGTGGATGGAGTGGATTTGTTGGCTTGCCGTTCTTGCGGCACTGTCCGACGTAATGCCCAATTTGTTCACAGTTAAAGCATGAACTGTTGCACTGACATTCTTCACATACCGGACTGGTCACGACATTCTTGACTTAAGTAGTGGTGTTGTTGACATTCTGCTGCCAATTGGGTTCGTACTCAACCTGAGTCTGTTGCCAATTACGAGCCTTCTACACTGGTTGCATATCCTTCTTAGGCTCGAATTTGCGCTTGTGGTCATTATTAGTGGGCATGTTATCATGCATGAGCTTGTGCTCCCTTTCTGCGATGAGGGCCTTGTTCACCAGAGTTTGGAAATCCGGGAAATCAAACATACTAAGAGTGCATCTGAGCTGTTGGTTCAGTCCTCCAAGAAATCTGTCGACCTTCCATTCTTCTGTGGCCACATCATAGAGAGAATAGTGGGCCAAATGGTTGAACTTATTCAGGTACTCACTTACTGACAGGCTTCCTTGAGTGAGAGTGAGTAATTCGCGCTGCTTGATTTTCATGATTCCGGCGGGAATATGATACGTGCGGAAATGATCCTTGAATTTGGTCCAAGTAATCTCCACGTCCGCGGGCCACATAGCCTTAGCATTATCCCACCATATAGCGGCAACTCCTTCAAGATAATGTGTTGCGAATGGAACCTTGTCTCCTTCTTCAGTACGAGCAATTTGCAATTTCTTCTCAATAGTCCTCAACCAATCATCGGCTTCCAAAGGATCAGTAACTTGACTGAATTTGGGAGGCTTGGTCCACTAAAAATCTGACATCTTGGAGTAATGACCATTCTGATTTCCATTTTGTCCAACCATAACTTGCACACTTCTCAATAGCTCCATCAAATTGTTGTTCCTTCTTTCTTCAAACATACACATGATTTTCTCAGTGGAGCGCGGATGTGGCGATGGAGGAGGTGGTGGCTGATACGGCTCGGGGGAATGTCCTGCCTATCTTGCAGAGCGACGAACATGGACATCCTCACAAGCTTGGCTGCTGCTGCCTCCCTGTGTCATCGTATTATTTATTTTCCCAATACAAAGCAACCGCGATGAGAAATATCCAAGAATGGGAGGAAAACGCAGTGAAAATCCTAGAAGAAAATAGCGAAAAGAAATCAAGGCGAATAAAAAGGTTCCAACATAATTATACATAGACTCTACATGAAAGATAAACATTATGACGGGTTCGCTACCCTCATACCTGAAACTAAGCATCATGATACGTACGACTACATCCATACATCATCCTCATGATGAAGGTGATACTCTAGCGATCTAATGCTTGGCTGGCACTGCTGCGGGCTCCTCTCCTGAGCCGGACTCAGATCCTAAGCTGATAATAGAGACCTCAAGGTTAAAAGAGACACGATGGCGCTGCCTAGAGGACTCTCCCTCGGGGGCAGGTGTAGGATGAGACCTAAGCATAGGGGCTGCAGGAGTAGTGACAAGGGAAGCCCATGCAGTAGGAGCACTGCGAGGGGTCACTGCCAAAGGGTTAGTTTGGAACCACCCTCAAACACACTTGCAGTTTAAATTATATGCCTTTCATAATTTCCTTTCCAACCTTCTCCAAACCCTATGCCCAATTCTTTCCCTAACCTTTGCTTTTCTCTCTTTTTCTAGTTCCTTTTTTTCTGTAAGAGAAGAGAAGTAAGGAGAGAGGGAGCCCAGCAACCAACCCATTTTGGCCCAAGGCCCAGCCGCCCCCACTAGCTCCATAACCCTAGCTACCCTGATCCCCTCCTCTCGATCCCCATCTCTCCCTCTCGTTCATGTCCGCCGCCAAACACGCACGCACAGAGGAGCGACGCCTTTGCCCCATTCCTGACCGCCTATCCCCTGCGTCCATCCTCGTCCCGAGCCACCACCAACCACCACGAGCTCCACCACGGTCCCTGCGGCAACCGGCGCCGTCCCATCGGCACCTCCTCCTCCCTCTGCTTGGCCACGATGCCACGACGTCCTCGGCCACCCCGACGTGCCCCTTCCTCCTCTACCTAGTCCCCAACGCCCGGAGGCCTCCTCCCGTGCCTCACGCCCCCCTCACGCCGACAAGCGACTGCCGCTGCCTCCGCACGCTCGCCTCCTCGCACTCCAGATCAGGAGAGGAGCTCCCAATCCAGAGTCATTCACTGCACCAGGCCTCGTCTTCGCGCCTCCGCCGCTCGCCTTCGTTCGTCGGTGCCTCGTCGGCAGGGACCGCACCTCCCACCCCATCCTGCTGCTTCACCCCACCCGGCCCTGTGACACCTCGTCCACGTCGCCCTTCATCTCGTAGCCCCCGACGACCACCTCGTCTCGTCGCCACCTTGCACCAGCGCCGTGACTTGCTCCTCTGCTCGCGAGTCCCTGCTTTGCCCTTGCGCCTCCCCTGGCCTTGCCGCCTCGCTGTAGTGTTCTTCCTTGAGCCACCCCTTCATGGTTCCTCTTTGTTGTGGACCGCCAAGTACCACCGCACCGAGTCTTTTGCCTTGCTTCGTTTTGGATTGAAGACCGAGACGAGACTGCCAAGATGCACCCTGCGGTCGCCGAAGACACGTGCACGACTACATGACGACCCGCCAAGACCGACTATGATGCCTGAACGAGCACTGTTTTTGCAGATTGTGCCAAGTTTCACTACCGTATGACCCTCAAGACCACAAGTACCCCTTCGGATATGCCAAGGTCGACTACGCTCGGCGATGCGACAAGTACCTCTACCAACGACCGCGGACATCTACGAAAACGTGTACAACTACCGTCGCCGTGTACCACAACTTTCGCTACGACCGTCCCGAAAACGCACGCTTCAAAGGAATAACCACCGAGATGACCTTCCGAGAACGAATGCATGTTGTATGAGATGCTCATGTTCGAACCGTGTCCGAGTTGTCATTGCACGTTCCTCCTCGGTTGACATGCCATCGACCCGTGAGAAACCCGGTATCCGGGATCACCCCACCATCCTTGCATGATCCGTTCATCCACACTTTCTCTTGCACCGACATCTCGATGAGTTGTCGGATCACCGGAATGTTGCCGTGGCACCATTTCCGTTGTTGTTGCCGTCGCACCCCTTTTGTTCCGCCATGGCGACCAAATGCTTCATAACATGCTCATGTCAACATTTTCATAAATGGCATAAAACTTGCATATGTCATCCGCATCATGATAACAACATTTAAAATGCTTAAAATTGTTGTTTGCTTCAAATTGCTAAATAACATATGGGGATTTTTCAGAATTGTTGTTTGTTATTCCCGGCCTCATTTAATTTTCCTAGCTAGGTAGTTTTATTATGCTTCACCTCTTGCCATATTTAACAACATTTAGTATTGTTGACTAGCTTAAAAAAGAAGAACTAAATAATTGTTGTGAAGTTTCATCAATATGCAACCTCATTGCATATTGAGCTCCACTTAACTTGTATTGTGGTTTGTTGCACTTTGCCATGCCATGCCTCATTAAAATGGACATGCATCATACTTGTTTGTGCATCATGCCATGTTTATGTGATGGTTGTTTACCATGTTGTTTGCTTCTTTCCGATGTTGCTTCTTCTTGATAGTTCCCGGTTACGTTGCGATTGTGAGGATGCGTTCGACTATGTTGGTTCGTCTACTTCATGGATTTGGTCTTCTTCCTAGCGGGATTTCAGGAAAGATGACCGTTACCCTGGATCTCACTACTATCATTGCTATGCTAGTTGCTTCGTTCTATCGCTATGCTGCGCCACCTATCACTTGTTTCTCAAGCCTCCCAAATTGCCATGTCAGCCTCTAACCTTTTTCACCCTTCCCAGCAAACCGTTGTTTGGCTATGTTACCGCTCTTGCTCAGCCCCTCTTATAGCGTTGTTAGTTGCAGGTGAAGTTGAAGATTGCTCCATGTTGGAACATGTTTATGTTGGGATATCACAATATCTCTTATTTAATTAATGCATCTATATACTTGGTAAAGGGTGGAAGGCTCGGCCTTATGCCTGGTGTTTTGTTCCACTCTTGCCGCCCTAGTTTCCATCATACCAGTGTTATGTTCCTTGATTTTGCGTCCCTAACACGGTGTGGGTTTATGGGCCCCTCTTGACAGTTCACTTTGAATAAAACTCTTCCAGCAAGCCCAACATTGGTTTTAACATTTGCCATAATAATACTAAAACTAAATAATAAATTTGCATAGGGCGTCATGAACCCGAGGATTTTTCTACATAGCAGGGGGGCCAGCGCTAATGGTGTTGGTCCCAAACGGGCAGACTGCGGGGCCACCACGGGGCAACCCGAGGATCTGGTTTTACTCATAGGCTTTCCCATCCGGACGTGTCCTGAGACTAGATACGCGCGGCTACTACCAGGGTGTCGACACGCTGGGAGGCTTTGCTAGATTAGTTTTACCGTTGTCGAAATGTCTTGTGCATCGGGACCCCGAGTCTGATCAGATGTCCCGCGATGGAGGATTGTCTCCGCGGATCATGAGCTTATCATGGGCTAAGTTGGGACACCCCTGCAGGGTTTAAACTTTTGAGAGCCGTGCCCGCGGTTATGTGGCAGATGGGAATTTGTTAATATCCGATTGTAGAGAACTTGACACCAGATTCGAACTAAAATACACCAACCGTGTGCATAACCGTGACAGTCTCTTTTCGGGTGAGTTCGAGAAGAGAACACGATGGGGTTATGTTTGAACGTAAGTAGTTTCAGGATTTCTTCTTGATCACTTCTAGCTTCTCGGCCGCTGTGTTGCTTCTCTTCTCGCTCTTATTTGCGTATGTTAGCCACCATATATGCTTAGTCGCTGTAGCAACCTCACCACTCATCCTTTCCTTACCCATTAAGCTTTGATAGTCCTGATACCCATGGTTATGGGATTGCTGAGTCCTCGTGGCTCGCAGATTACTACAACAACAGTTGCGGGTACAGGTACTACGATGATCATGACGTGAGAGCGATGTTTGCTTGTTTTGGAGTTCTTATTTTGCTTCTTCTTTGATCAGGGGATAGGTTCCAGGTCGGCAGCCTGGGCTAGCAGGATGGATGTCGTTTGAGTTTTTGTTTGTGTTTCATCCGTAGTCGGATGTTGCTCTTTTGTATGATGTTGTTGTATCTGTGTGACATTGTATGCCTCTTGTATGTATCCCCAACTATTATGTAATGGTACGTTGTAAAGATATCCACCTTGCAAAAGCGTCTCCAATATGTGCTTCTATCCTTGGTAGGACCTTCGAGTTCCTTTAGGATAGGGTCGCACATTGGGCGTGACAAGTTGGTACCAGAGCCTCGACCGACCATAGGAGCCCCCTTGATTGTTCGTAGTTTGGCCATTGTTAAGTTTAGAAGAAAACTGTTTTTCGGAGTCTAGTTTATATCGGAGAGTAGGAATTTTTTTTACTCCTCAGCCCCTTCGTCGCTTTGGTGAGGAATCTTGACGTAGGTGTTTTGAATTACTCCTCTTCCCCTTCAAATCTTCTTTAGGATCACACGCTTAGTTTTTTTCGTTCGTTGGTTCTCAACTGTTTTCATCCGGTGCATTTCTCGTCAAGTTGACTCGAGCCTCTTCATCTTTGCCAAGTTCAATCCTCAGTTGTTTTCTTTTTCCCACCCGCCCTCCCTTTTTATTCTCGGAGCCGGAGTCCGTTATCGAGTATCCATCCTACTCGTGCGAAGCCTTTGCATTATTTCAACCACTGCTTTTCTATTCAAGCTATTTGTCGGTTCTCCTTTCCAAGTTGCCTTTGTTTTTTCGCCCTCCCACCCTCTTCTTCTCGGAGCCTGAGTCTCTTTCGAGCATCAGTTTCATTCCTGTGGAGCCTCTTCAGTCTTCCCTCATTTATTTCAACCAGTGAATTCTCGTCTCGTCTGACATTCTTCATCTCCTTTTTCTTATTCAGTGGACTCAATTCAAGTTTTTTCGGGTTGATCATATTCTTTTCCTTATCTCAAGTGTTCCCCTTGCTCGTTCGCCTCTCGCCATTTTATCCTTCCGGAGTGCTCAATACATCTCAGGAGATTCGTCTGTGCTTGAATTAATTCGAGGTTGTCACCTCATTCAAATATTTCAATTGTTCCGGTGCATCATCTATCCCTTCAACAATCCTTTTTCAACGGTGTTTCTTTTTAGTGGACCCTAACCCACATGTCTTTTCCCAGGATCTTACCTGACTCTTCTAATTATTCCAGAGCTATTCTCTAATTCTTTTTCAAAGTTTGACGTAAGAATGAATTATCATCAGTCATATGCCTTGTACAAGATCGCATTCAAATTCTTTTCATCTTTGGCTCAACCTCTCTGTTCTTCATTTCTCTGGAGTGTCTCAAATAGTTTTGGTGGTGTTCCTCCTCGTCATTCTCAACTTTGAAGACCGAAGACAAGTTTCTCTTAAATCTTGTCCATTCTCTCGAAGATTCATGGTTCTAGCTTAATGCCATCCTCTCATAATTGTTTTCGATTGTGAGAATTGTTTTCACCCATCCGGATCAATTCAGGAGTCTTTTTAGTTTGTTTCTTCGGAGCCCATCATCTCAGAATTATTCATTCTCAACTTTTAGCTCTCATTCTCCAAATCTTACCGGTGCATCGCTCAAGTATGCTCTAGTCAGCTCGTGATCTCTTCATTCTCTTATATATAAATTTCCCCAAGTATCTTTGTTCGGTTTCTAATTCTTCTCTATGATTCGTCCCTTTGCTACAATCATTTTCAATTCCTACCGGTGGTTCACTGAAGACCTTATTCAACTTTGCGTTATATCTCTCTTAATCCTTTCAACGAGAATAAGAAGCATGCCTATCTGTTGCTTATCATCAATTTAAGATGGTGAAGGGTAAGCATGACATAAATCTTATTCTTGTTTCCCTCAAGGTGATTTAATACCTTATTCCGGAGTTTGTTCATGATATCATGTTCTCGGTTCCAAGTCGTTCATCTTTCCTTTCCCAAGTTCCAAGTTTCCGCATTATATCATCACGAAGCTCCATCTAAATTATTCCAAGGCTTCACCTTGTGTTTTCAACTTCTCTTTCCTTTTGTTTATCATTCTTTTGTTTCCGGTGTTCTCATCAAGGCTCGACATGGTGGTTCATCAAGGATTTAATTCATTCTCGAAGTGTTCTTCAAGATTCTTGTTGGAGGAGTTCAAGCATCCTTCATCGTGCATTCCGAAGTGCAAATCCTTCTATCTTATCTTTTGAGACGGTGTTATGTCATCCTTGACAATTTCTCTTCATGTTTCATGATTCACAAGTTGTCAAGAATGAGATATTTTAAAACCATCATTTTCTCTTTAGTCATGAGTTGTTTCAACCCATCATAATTTCTTCGTTGGAGTATCTTGATATAGATTTCACCTAAAAGCCTTCCATTGGGAATGTTGCTATTTGTGGTGCTTATCAATGATCCAAGTTATCTCTTTATCATCTTGGTGGAAGAAGTGTTCATCTGTTCGTCGATCTAAAGCAAGCAATTGTTTCCTTTAGTAGTCAGTTGTCACCTCATAATGTTGAGATGTTTCCATAAGCTCACTACAAACTTATTATTTTCGTTGTTGGTCTTCCAACAACTCTGTTCTAACCTTCTTGCAAGGATGCCTTCCAAATTCTTTTGTGGTAGAAGTTTTCATTTCCTTCTCCGTTCCCTTTATCCCAACGATCTAGCTTCTATTCTTTCGTTCCGGAGTCATTATGATGCTGCGCTCTTCACCCATCACCTCGTTTTGTCAAGACCATGGTATTTTCTTGCTTATCCATTTAACCGGAGTGTTGTGTTCTCATTCAAGTTCTTTCATCTTATCAAGTTTTGCCTCTCTTTTCAACCGGACTGCTGTCTGAAATCCTTCTTACCCCTTGTGCCATTCTTTCAATAGTTCCGGAGGTAGTGTGTTGTTGATTTCATCAAGTATCATCCCATCTTCTCAAGTTCAAGTTCTATTCCTTCCATGTTCAAGCGGAGTGCTGCCCGAATTCTTCCTCTCTCATCTTATTTTAACCGGAGTGGTTTCGAATTCTATCTTGTCCATTAAACTCTTGATTCATGTCTTTGCAACCTTCAAGTTCTCGTAATGTTCCTTGTTCCTCTTTTCTAACGGAGTGTTTGCAATCTCGTTCATCTCTGTTGTATTATTTCTTTCAATTCGTTCAACCTCTCAAGGTTCGTGGTTCACTCGTTTGTCAAAGAAGCAACTTCGTTTTACCTCTTCCTTTTCCGTTCCTCTCCGGTGCCATCCCTAGGATCTCTAGTCGAGATCCTCTGTTAGTGTGGGAGAGTTGTGACGCCCCGAGACCGATGCTCCAGAAGACTTCCAGCTATTCCAAGTTTCCTCGTGTGATTTGTTTTGTTTGCTGCATTCTCCTTGTCATCTCTTGCATTGCATCATTTCATCATGCCATCATATCATTAATCTTATAACTCTTTTAAATAAATTGTATGGATCTTCGGTCCATTTAAATTGAGGGAATTCACATGTTGATTTCTCTTTATAACAAATCCTCTCGATATTTAAGGGAGCTATATTTAAATATTCCATTAGTTTGGAACCACACTCAAACACACTTGCAGTTTAAATGATATGCCTTTAATAATTTCCTTTCCAACCTTCTCCAAACCCTATGCTCAATTCTTTCCCTAACCTTTGCTCTTCTCTCTTTTTCTCCTTCCTTTTTTTCGGTAAGAGAAGAGATGTAAGGAGAGAGGGAGCCCAGCAACCAACCCATTTTGGCCCAAGGCCCAGCCGCCCCCACCATCTCCATAACCCTAGCTACCCCGATCCCCTCCTCTTGATCCCCATCTCTCCCTCTCGTTCCTGTCCGCCGCCACACATGCACGCATAGAGGAGCGACGCCCTTGCCCCATTCCTGACCGCCTCTCCCCTGCGTCCATCCTCGTCCCGAGCCACCACCAACCACCATGAGCTACACCACGGGCCTTGACATCGGCGACCGGCGCCGTCCCATCCGCGCCTCCTCCTCCCATCCGCTTGGCCACGACGCCCCGCGCCTCTCTGCTGCCTGCATCCCCATGACACCCGTCCTCGGCCACCCCGACGTGACCCTTCCTGCTCTGCCTAGTCCCCAATGCCCGGATGCCTCCTCCCATGCATAATGACCCCCTCGTGCCGACAAGCGACCGCCGCTGCCTCCGCACCCTCGCCTCCTCGCACTCCAGATCGGGAGAGGAGCTCCCGATCCAGAGTCATTTGCTGCACCAGGTCTCATCTTCGCGCCTCCGCCGCCCGCCTTCGTTCGTCGGTGCCTCGTCGGCAGGGACCGCAACTCCCACCCCATCCTGCTGCTTCACCTTGCCCGGCCCTGTGACACCTCGTCCACGTTGCTCTTTAGCTCGTAGCCGGTAGCGACCACCTCGTCTCGTTGCCACCTTGCACCAGGGCCACGACTTGCTCCTCTGCTTGCGAGTCCCTGCTTCGACATTGCGCCTCCCCTGGCCTCGCCGCCTCGCTGTAGTGTTCTTCCTCGAGCCACCCCTTCATGGTTCCTCTTTGCTGTGGACCGCCAAGTACCACCGCACCGAGTCTTTTGCCTTGCTTCGTTTTGTATTGAAGAACGAGACGAAACCGCCAAGATGCACCCTGGTGTTGCCAAAGACACGTGCACGACTACATGACGACCCGCCAAGACCGACTACGATGCCTGAACGAGCATTGTTTTCGCGTATTGCGCCAAGTTCCACTACCGTCTGACCCTCAAGACCACAAGTTCCCCTTCGGATATGCCAAGGTCGACTACGCTCGGCGATGCGACAAGTACCTCTACCGACGACCCCGGACATCTACGAAAACGTGTACAACTACCGTCGCCGTGTACCACTACTTTTGCTACGACCGCCCCGAGAACGTCTACTTCCCCTACACCACATCGGACCCGAGCCGCTCCAAAAACGCACGCTTCAAAGGTATAACCACCGAGACGACCTTCCGAGAATGAATGCATGTTGTATGAGATGCTCATGTTCGAACCGTGTCCGAGTTGTCATTGCACATTCCTCCTCGGTTGCCATGCCGTCGCCCCGTGGGAAACCCGGTATCCGGGATCACCCCACCATCCTTGCATGATCCGTTCATCCACACTTTCTCTTGCACCGACATCTCGATGAGTTGTCGAATCACCGGAATGTTGCCGTGACACCATTTCCGTTGTAGTTGCTGTGGCACCCCTTTTGTTCCGCCATGGCGACCAAATGCTTCATAACATGCTCATGTCAACATTTTCATAAATGGCATAAAACTTGCATATGTCATCCGCATCATGATAACAACATTTAAAATGCTTAACATTTTTTTTTCTTCAAATTGCTAAATAACATATGGGGATTTTTCGGAATTGTTGTTTGTTATTTCCGGCCTCATTTAAATTGCCTAGATAGTTAGTTTTATTATGCTTCACCTCTTGCCATGTTTAACAACATTTAATATTGTTGAGTAGCTTAAACGAGATGAACTAAATAATTGTTGTGAAGTTTCATCAATATGCAACCTCGTTGCATATTGAGCTCCACTTAACTTGTAGTGTGGTTTGTTGCACTTTGCCATGCCACGCCTCATTAAAATGGACACGCATGATACTTGTTTGTGCATCATGCCATGTTTATGTGATGGTTGTTTACCATGTTGTTTCTTTCCGGTGTTGCTTCTTCTTGATAGTTCCCGGTTACGTTGCGATTGTGAGGATGCGTTCGACTACGTTGGTTCGTCTACTTCATGGATTTGGTCTTCTTCCTAGCGGGATTTCAGGCAAGATGACCATTACCCTGGATCTCACTACTATCATTGCTATGCTAGTTGCTTCGTTCTATCGCTATGCTGCGCTACCTATCACTTGTTTCTCAAGCCTCCCAAATTGCCTGTCAGCCTCTAACCTTTTTCACCCTTCCCAGCAAACCATTGTTTGGCTATGTTACCGCTCTTGCTCAGCCCCTCTTATAGCGTTGTTAGTTGCAGGTGAAGTTGAAGATTGCTCCATGTTGGAACATGTTTATGTTGGGATATCACAATATTTCTTATTTAATTAATGCATCTATATACTTGGTAAAGGGTGGAAGGATCGGCCTTATGCCTGGTGTTTTGTTCCACTCTTGCCGCCCTAGTTTCAGTCATACCGGTGTTATGTTCCTTGATTTTGCGTCCCTAACACAGTGTGGGTTTATGGGCCCCACTTGACAGTTTTCTTTGAATAAAACTCTTCCAGCAAGGCCCAACATTGGTTTTAACATTTTCCATAATAATACTAAAACTAAATAATAAATTTGCATAGGGCGTCATGAACCCGAGGATTTTTCTACATAGCAGGGGGCTAGCGCTGATGGTGTTGGTCCCAAACGGGCAGACAGCGGGGCCACCACGGGGCAACCCGAGGATCTAGTCTTACTCGTCGGCTTTCCCATCCGTACGTGTCCTGAGACTAGATACACGTGGCTACTACCAGGGTGTCGACACGCCGGGAGGCTTTGCTGGATTAGTTTTACCATTATCGAAATGTCTTGTGCACCGGGACCCTGAGTCTTATCGGATGTCCCGCGACGGAGGATTGTCTCTGCGGATCGTGAGCTTATCATGGGCTAAGTTGGGACACCCCTGCAGGGTTTAAACTTTCGAGAGCCGTGCCCGCAGTTATGTGGCAGATGGGAATTTGTTAATATCCGGTTGTAGAGAACTTGACACCAGATTCGAACTAAAATACACCAACCGTGTGCGTAACCGTGACGGTCACTTTTCAGGTGAGTTCGAGAAGAGAGCATGGTGGGGTTATGTTTGAAAGTAAGTAGTTTCAAGATCACTTCTTGATCACTTCTAGCATCTCGGCCGTTGCGTTGCCTCTCTTCTCGCTCTTATTTGCGTATGTTAGCCACCATATATGCTTTCACTACAGAAACCTCACCACTTATCCTTTCCTTACCCATTAAGCTTTGGTAGTCTTGATACCCATGGTTATGGGATTGCTGAGTCCTCGTGGCTCACAGATTACTACAACAACAGTTGCAGGTACATGTAATACGATGATCATGACGTGAGAGCGATGTTTGCTTGTTTTGGAGTTCTTCTTCTGCTTCTTCTTCGATCAGGGGACATGTTCCAGGTCGGCAGCCTGGGCTAGCAGGGTGGATGTCATTTGAGTTTTTGTTTGTGTTTCATCCATAGTCGGATGTTGCTCTTTTGTATGATGTTGTTGTATCTGTGTGACATTGTATGCCTCTTGTATGTATCCCCAACTATTATGTAATGGTACATTGTAATGATATCCACCTTGCAAAAGTGTCTCAAGTATGCGCTTCTATCCTTGGTAGGACCTTCGAGTTCCTTTAGGATAGGGTTGCATACTGGGCGTGACACAAGGCCCAACTATCCGGGGAAGAATATGAATGTGTACATGCAGCTGCTTAAGGACGAATTGCAAGAAGCTTGGGATAATGGGTTCAAGACATACGATGCCTTTAGCAAAGAGAACTTCATAATGCATGCCTGGTACATGTACTCAACGCATGATTTGCCGGTGTTTGCGCTATTCGTTGACTGGTGTGTGCATGGAAGGTTCCCGTGCCCCATATGCAAGGGAGCTCTTGAGTTTCATTGGCTGACGGCGGGGCACAAGTATAGTTGCTTCGACTTGCATAGACAGTTTCTAGATCCTCGCCATAAGTTCAGGAAAGACAAGAAGAACTTCATGAAAGGTAGAGTTGTCAAACACTCTACACCACCTGCGTTGACAGGCCAACAGACCCTAGATCAGTTATACTCTCTCGAGCCAGATCCAGAGCGTCCAGGGTATTTCAAGGGGTATAATAAGGAACACGCCCGGACTCACAAGACATGCTTCTAGGATCTGCCTTACTTCAAAGACCTCCTTTGCCAGACAACATCGATGTGATGCACACTGAAAAAATATCGTCGAAGCCATTTTTGGTACATTGTTCGGCATAGAGGGGCAATCAAAGGATAATACTAAGGCTAGAGACGATCAAGAGGAGCTCTGTGATAGACCGTTACAAAACATGCAAGAACCGAAAGGAAAGCGGAACTGGAAGAAGCCAAAGGCATGGTTCAATCTTGGAAGGCCAACTATGAAGGAAATTATTTTGTGGGTGAAAATGCAGTTGATGTTCCCTGATGGGTATGCAATAAATCTAAAGAGGGGAGCGAGTCTTGATAAATTGAAAATATTTGGTCTAAAAAGTCATGTTTGGCACATATGGATAGAGCGGATAATGTTGGTGATGTTGCGTGGCTTCATCCCTGAGGATGAATGGCTAGTACTGCTAGAGCTGAGCTATTTTTTCTGTGTTCTTTGTGCGAAAGAACTATCTCCTGGCCTCCTAGAAGAAATCGAACAGTTGGCGCCGGAGTTGATCTGCAAGTTAGAGATGATCTTTCCGCCAAGCTTCTTTAATCCAATGCAACACTTGATTTTGCATCTCCCGACCGAGGCACGATTGTGGGGGGGGGGCATGCAAAATCGTTGGTGCTACTCAATTGAGAGGATGTAGAAGATGCTTCGAGCAAAATGTAAAAATAAACATAGAATAGAAGCATTGATGGCCGAGGCATTCATCATTGAGGAGGCGTCAAACTTCGTGACAGCACACTACGAAGCCAAAAATCGTCATTTGCATAGTCCAAAGCCTCAGTACAATGCTGACGAGCCTAAAAAGGGTCAATCCAGTCTCAGCCTATCCAAAGGGAACTTTGCACCATCCAGTGCTTGGAAACCAGTATGGTTGGATGTTGAAGAATGGCGGACCATTTCGCTGTATCTCTTTAACAACCTAACAGAAGTGCGGCCGTACATCGAGTAAGATCTCGTTACATTGTTTTGCAACTTCTAATTTCTTTGAACTGCTCTTATTCGTGGATATCTGATGCAGTCGATACATCGCCATATTCTCGTATGGAGTGGTGATCCAAAAGGATTCCGTTGAAGAGTATGAGCTTCTTGCAAAGCAAGGAGGCGAATATCCCGGTTTCATCTCTTGGTTCAAAAAATGGTAATTTCCATTAGACCCTTACATTTCCTTGGCTAATTTGTGACTAATGCAACAATCCTTTTGTATTAAACTTGTAGGCTAATTCAGAGATTATGGATGCCGAATTGAGAATAGTAGCTAATGGTTTTGACTATAAGGTTCATTCATTTAACAATTACGACATCAACGGGTATCGCTTTCGTACCTATGGCAAAGAGCTATCTATGGCTGATCGAAAGTCTACAAATTCTTGTGTCTCTGCTATCGGCGAAGGAGGTGTCGAGTATTAGGGAATAGTTGAAGCAATTTATGAACTTCAATTCTATGGTGAAAACCCACCAAACGTCGTAGTCTTCAGATGTTATTGGTTCCAGCCCAGGGAGACTAGAAGGACTCATGAACATATAGGGCTAGTCAAAATCAAACTAAGCACCCATTTGGATGTTCCCAATGTCTATATTACGGCTCAACAGGCAACCCAAGTTTTCTATCTACCGTGGGCCTGTCAAAGTGATCCAAATCTCAGTGGCTGGGATGTCATTTATGAAGTGCTGCCACATGTTAGACCACCTCCCCAAAATGAAGAGGATTATGAACGTCTCATTAACCAAGACACATATGACGAAGGAGAATTCTTCCAAGAAACACGTCTTGCCAAAAAACATTTCAAGAAACACTCTACTCCACCCCAGAACATTGAAGTAGACAACGATAGTGAATACGACCCTGAGCCGAAACAAGAAGAGCCGGAAGAAGAAGTTACTGCTACAGATGACCTGTCAATGCTTGAACGATTACGTAAAGGTGGCCTTCCACATGATGATGCATTTTTTAATGATGATGATGAGAACGTCATGATCGATAGTGATGATTATGATGCATTTATTAATGATGATGATGAGCACGTCATTACCGATAGTGATTATTAGGTATTCAAATTTTTATGTTGTACTTTGTATGATTTATATAGTCGGTATGTATAATTTCTTACTTTGTATGATTGTTTCTTATACATAGTGCCATGGTCTTGATGTCCGTCCCCGTCGGCCCTCGCCCGCTTTATGATTCGTATGTGGTAAATTCTCTTTCATAACTATTTGTTGCATTTCGCATTTATGACAATTATGGCCATCAAGTTGACATAGAGATATTTTAATCTAGGAGGTATGTGAACCGGAATTTGAAACCGACCCTCTTTTCGAGAAGTTAAATTTAGTTGAAAAAGAAAATGAGTATTTGAAAGAAAAAATTAAAAGAATGGAAGAAGAGAAGATGACATTGGACTTGTATGTTGCCGATGTCATCGATGATCACAAGATGAAGATGAATGCAATGCGCTTCAAGATGGATGCAATGCGCCTGAAGCTTAAGAAGATTAGAAAATATGCCATTGATAATGAGGCTTGGTATCATCAAGCCGTTGGATCAATTGTTACCTTAGTTGTGATCTTCATCCTATTTGTTGTGATGAGGGTAAGTTTTCTCTAATGTTTTGCTTTACAAATGGATACTTAGCTTATTTTCCTCCTAAATGGCATAATTACCTAAGTTATATAAAAAATGAGCTATACTTATTCAGTTCATTTATAACATACTTAGGATACTTAGGTCAAAGATGGCATGATAATATTTGTTACGTCCAAAATGATATAGACTTAGCTTAGGTTCCTCGAAAATGACAAAATAACCTTACTAAGCTCAAAAATGACCTATTTACCTAGCTTAGTTAGAAGAAGAAGAAGATAATTAAAGAAGAGCAGAGGAGAAAAAGAAAGATAAGAAAAAACCCTTCTTCTTCTTCTTCTTCTTCTTCTTCTTCTTCTTCTTCTTCTTCTTCTTCTTCTTCTTCTTCTTCTTCTTCTTCTTCTTCTTCTTCTTCTTCTTCTTCTTCTTCTTCTTCTTCTTCTTCTTCTTCTTCTTCTTCTTCTTCTTCTTCTTCTTCTTCTTCTTCTTCTTCTTCTTCTTCTTCTTCTCTTCTTCTTCTTCTTCTTCTTCTCTTCTTCTTCTTCTTCTTCTTCTTCTTCTTCTTCTTCTTCTTCTTCTTCTTCTTCTTCTTCTTCTTCTTCTTCTTCTTCTTCTTCTTCTTCTTCTTCTTCTTCTTCTTCTTCTTCTTCTTCTTCTTCTTCTTCTTCTTCTTCTTCTTCTTCTTCTTCTTCTTCTTCTTCTTCTTCTTCTTCTTCTTCTTCTTCTTCTTCTTCTTCTTCTTCTTCTTCTTCTTCTTCTTCTTCTTCTTCTTCTTCTTCTTCTTCTTCTTCTTCTTCTTCTTCTTCTTCTTCTTCTTCTTCTTCTTCTTCTTCTTCTTCTTCTTCTTCTTCTTCTTCTTCTTCTTCTTCTTCTTCTTCTTCTTCTTCTTCTTCTTCTTCTTCTTCTTCTTCTTCTTCTTCTTCTTCTTCTTCTTCTTCTTCTTCTTCTTCTTCTTCTTCTTCTTCTTCTTTCTTCTTCTTCTTCTTCTTCTTCTTCTTCTTCTTCTTCTTCTTCTTCTTCTTCTTCTTCTTCTTCTTCTTCTTCTTCTTCTTCTTCTTCTTCTTCTTCTTCTTCTTCTTCTTCTAACTTTCATCTTTCCCAATTTGCAGATTTGCTTTACACGAGGAAGGCTTGGATTCATGGAGTGTACTATTCTTCTGGTGCTTCCTTGTTGTTTATGAAAACTTGTTTGGATATGTATGTCTATATGGATATGTTGTTGGAAACTTGTTTGTGGTTATGTATATATGGATATGTTGGACTTTGTTGAACTATGTTGTTGGATTTGATCAAATATGTTGTTGGACATGCTATTGGATATGTTGGATGTGTATGCATGTATATCTGTGTTTGAAACCATGTCTAATTAATTGATTAAAATAAAAACAGAGGATGTGTAGCCTCTTTGCCGTCTGCTAGCCGACGGCAAAGAGTTTTGCCGTCCGCTAGCAGACGGCAAAGAGGACACGTGGCAGTCACCTATGCAAACTGGCTGCCTATTTGGTCAGTTTGCCGTCTGCAAGCGGACGGCAAAGTGACCAAATAGGTTTGGCAAAGATGGCCATCTATGCCGTCTGCTGGCAGATGGCATAGCTGGCAACATGGCAGCTTCCCAGTGCTGTCCTAGCTAAGCTCTTTTCCGTCTGTCAGCGGACAGCAAAGAGCGCCATTAACCCCCTAACGGCTCTCACCCCACACCGCTGCCGTTCGTCGTCGTTGCCGTCTGCTAGCCTCGGATGGCGGACGACACAATCCTTTGCCATCCGTTTATTCGAAGAGGACGACAAAGAAGGCCTTTACTGGCACGTGTTCAGCTGGACGGTTTGCCATCCGCTGGCTGATGGCAAAGGACTTTGCCGCCCGGGATCTGTGCCTTTGCCGTCCACCATGGCGGATGGCAAAGAAGCTGATTCCAGTAGTGATACTGCCATCACCCACTCCAATTCAAATGGCTAATAAACATGAAACATAGTTGAATGTACATACATTGTATGAGAGACATATGCAATAGATAGTGTGGAAAAAAGAGGGCATGAAATAGTTGACATGTATATTGTTTAACTAAAATGGGTAGCATGACATAATTTCACATAGATGATGTCTATCTAAACTGGATAGCATAGCATGACATAATTCAAAGATATGATGACTAAATAAATAGGATGGCATGAGATAATTATATGATGTCTTTCGTAAACACGTTCGCATGACATAGTTCACATACATGTTATCTAAGTAATCAGAATCGCATGATTTAATTCACATATGTTATTTATATGCTAAGCAGAGGGCATTCGCATATATGATGTCTGAACTAACAACATGGTGTTGAATATTGTGTATCTGATATCTAAACTATGCAATGCAAGACACCGTACGCATGATATGAGCAGTAACCGTGCCAAGTTAGAGCATACACCTCGGTGAGAGAATAGGACTGGTCATGTGTCTTTGAATCCATCTCTGAGGAGCTATCGGGACCCAACAAGAGATCTGCTTCGACATGTAGCACTGTCTGCTCTGAAGACCTTGTTTTCACTCTAGATTTTTCCATCGCCCACTCAAATGGCTAATTCACAGGAAGGGTAGTTTAATGTACAAACATTGTCGACAAATGGAAATGTAATGAACAAAAGGATGGGCAAGATATCATTCAAATATATGATGCCTGGTTAAACAGGATGGCATTGCATATTTCACATATATTATGACTAGCTAAAAGAGATGAGACTGCATAATTCCCATATATGATATGGAAACTAAACATGTGGCATTACAGAACATGTCTAAACTAAGCAGATGACATATATGATGTCGAAAGTAGGCACTACAAGGCAACATATGCATGATATGCCTAAAATCATCATGACAAGTTAGAGCAAACACCTTGGGGGTAAATAGGAGTGGTCTGCTGCATCTGAATCCGCCTTGGAACAGATATCTTCCTTTGGATTACAATCTAGAGAGGGGGGGTTGCCATTGAACCCACCATGGAGCTATGTCTGCATGACATTGTATTGCCGCGCAAAACTATTCTCTTTTCTCTACATGTTCAGCATGACCGTGTACAATATCTGACATGCTTACAAAAAAATATAGTGAGATTATGTAAAGAGAGCATGCAAAAATCTGGAGTGATGGTAACAACCAGTAGATGGATCCAAAAATAATGATAGCAGGCTGATGATAGCTTTAATTTAATAAAAATACAGATGATGATTGCTTTACTATTTGTTTCCCCCCAAGATGAACAACATAAGCATACCCTAGGTGAACCAGATAATAGACAGAGATATTATTCATTGCTGCCTCGATATGTGCCCCACAACTAATTTTAAAACTTAAGTTTGAACATTAATTTGGATCTTACTTGGAGTCTGAGAGGTGAATAGGACGACAACGTAGCAGGTAATATAAGCAGAAACAAAAGAGTGCGACGTCTCTTGTGGACCCGTGTACTCCTCAGGTTCATCTGCTGAGTCGATGATGGTGATGCCATTGCAGTGGGTGCTTGTGGCTGAGAAGGAGATCTGAGGCGGCGAAAGATGATCAGGAGTCATGATGTCTGGTTCGGTGGATGCTTCTGTCAATGGAGCAGCTCAGTTAGGCGGACGACGCCGCATCAGGAGCAGGACAAACCACACAAAGTTTTCTTTGACACCTACCTATAACTGAAGTAGTTCTGTAAGGGCTCCTTTGGCTTGCAGGACTCTAAAAACGCAGGGATAGGAAAAACACCAGAATATGATAGGAATGCACGTGGGAAACAGAGCATTTGTAAACATATGATTTCTGTCAACTTGGGTGTTTGGTTCAGAGGAATTGGAAGAGTAGAGGAATGCAAAGAGACATGGCCAAATTAAAGTGAAACCATATGAAAGCATGTAAAGTTAGAATGTTATTCTGCGAGTAATGCACTTGGTCTTGTTTTCATGCATAGGATTTTGAAAAGTAGGTCCAGGTGGATGTTTTGCTCCATTCCTTTCAACAAAATGCATGAATAATTGAATAGTAGAGTGCCATAGGAAAATTTCCAATTGCTATGTTTTTCCTTCAGTTTTTCCTTTGAACCAAAATAGCCCTAATGGATCGACATGAATGTAGAGTAATAAGTGATGCGGCAAGTGCACAACCTCTTTGCCGTAGCCGTGTCAACCTCAACATCATTGGGTTGGTCGCTGAAGAAGTTGAGGCAGAGTTGGATGTCGGAGGTGTGGAGGAAGATCTGAGGAATCTGTAGATGGCGTCCAGGGCACTGCTCTGTTGTGATGGATGGTTTCGTCATCGGAGCAGCTCCGGCGAGCCGTAAGACGTCAAGGCTGAAGTAGTACAAGACAGACATCGTTAATCTCTAGTGGGATTCTAATAGCATCTCCAATAGATGATGTAAAATACATTACCAAAAAGTGATAGATGTAAAATTTACATCACCAAAAAACACCTGACTACAACTGTTGACTCTAGACTTAATTGTCGAAACTGAAATTTACTGTGGAATCTGAATGTTACTGTGGAATCTGAATGTTACCGTCAAAACTGAACACATTGCTAGCACAGAGGCACTTCACATGTAGTTTAGGCCGCTCGAGCACTAGTAGTAGAGAAACAGTGATCTAAATCAGCAAGCGATCGACGAGGAACACAGTAGCAGATAGCAGCTGGAGCAGCAGTGCCTGGAGGAGCAGCGCGAACTAGAGCCAGTGCAGCAACTCGTGTAGCTGCTGCAGCCCGTGTACCAGCATCAGCAGCGCGAGCAAGAGAAAGAGTAGAGCAGCAGCACGAGCGCGTGGGAGAGCACAACAACAGCGCGATCGAGAGCCTAGCAGCAGCAGCAGCATGAGCGAGCGAGCAAGAGTAGGAGCAGCAGCAGCAGCGCAAGCAAGTGAGAACCAGAGCAGGAGCAGTAGCACGAGCGAGTGAGTGAGAGCCGGAGCAGTAGCAAAAACGCGAGCGAGCGAGAGCCGGAGCAACAGCAGCAGCGCGAGCGAGCGAGAGCCAAAGGAACAACAACAGATCCGGCTGGTATGGCCGCCGCCGCCGAAGGGGCCTCACACTGGGGGAGAGCCGCCATGGACATGTCGCCCACGGCGCCGTCTTCGAGGTAGCCACGCCATGGGGAGTGCGAGATGGAGCACCGTCAGTGCCGGGAGGTCAAGTTAAGGAGAATGTGCAATGCGATGAGTGTACAACCTCTTTGGTGGCGCCGAGTAGGCCTTTGCTTCGTCCGAGGAGGCGGTGAGGATGTTGCGGTTTTGGTGGAGCAGGTTAAGGTGTCAATGTGGGGATGGAGTAGCCGCGATAGATGAGGTGGTCGTCGGAGCAGCTCCTTGGAGGTGGAGGACGGGGCGGCAGATCCAGCGGGACGGCGAGATGGACGACGGATCCTCATCCGGGGAGGTGGATGAGGGACGTCGAGCTGTTGCGGTGGACGATGTCGTCGGGGAAGAGGCTTCGGCTGGGTAGCGGTGAGGTGGCGGATGGAGAAGGGTTGGGGTTTCGCAGCTGGGGCAGAGTGGTTATGGCGGCCTGGGATTTTGAAAGGCGAAAAGGAGGCGATGGGAGCGGGGAACCATGACTTAGGGACGCGCATGTCCAAAATGTAGGGTGTGTTACAAAAGTACCCCCACCGATTTGAACTAGCGTCCCTTCCGACTCAGGGTTAGAAGGGGGATTTCGCGTGTCGGGATTTGGCAGCTGGAGGGAGTTTTCGCGTGTGTTGTAATTTCAGGATAGCAAGGCGCGGGTTTTGGGAGCACGATATCTGAATTTTCGGGATATAACAAGGCGCAGGTTGACTTTTATGGATGAGCCTAACGTGTTATATTGTACGTGCCAAATCAATTCGCACTTCCCTCAACTAAAAAACAAAAAAAACTATTCACACCACACAAAGAGAGAGTCTTGTCCTGTTTTACTATACAAATGCTATTCAAAGCTATGAATCCATGTTATGTCCAATTAAATTTTTTCGCTAGCTGTAGAATGCATGTAACCTACTCATACCAACATTTTAGTGCATTCCAAATGTCTATACTACCGCTGCAATTTGAACTAAATTTTAATTCATTTCGCTATTTGAATAAGAATCTACAATCATGATTGCTGCCAACTTAAACCATCATTCGTGTATTACCTTAACAACACACCACATGATTACTATAGAGATAGATATGAACTATGTGTACTATATGAAATCGAATTCCAAATTCTGAATACACTTGATGTTGATTCCAAATAATAGTACATTTGATGTACCAACTAGATATTCATAATCTAAACCATGTTCCATACGTACACTGTGTTTATCACACAAAGTATAGTGCCCCGCCCCCTACATTATGACAAGTTTTTATCCCTCGGCTGCAAAAGCCACACATTATCCCAAATTGTAATCAATGTTCGACATTATTATATCTTCTTCAAATATCCGAATCCACTTTTTTATAATGAATTATGATCTCTGTTTGTCTTTTACACCTTCACGATCCTCTTCTCTTTGTAGCTAGCTAGCGCTAACTTTCTATCGTGCATGCACACGCCCGCCCCCCTCCCACCCTCCCTCAGCGTCCCCTCCATCGCACACATTCGTTATTTCTCTTCAGGTCATTCACCCATGGTGTGTGTAGGCCCCCCGACTCCTTCTTTCCGGCAAATATCTGTCAATATACCTCTCTAGCCAAGTGTGCCTACCACAAACACACACTTCCCCTCTTCTCTTCTCACTGTCCATGCCCCCTATATCCAATATGGTTCCACGTAGGTGCACAGTCCCGCCCTTCTTTTTATCGATCTCATACTCGCACACTCCTCCCCCCCTCTACAGAGTAGGCCTCTCGCACCACCTCCTAGCCACACCCCTCTCCCCCTGTCCATCTATCCGAACCTTATTTGCTTCTAACACATGCATGCATGTATATGTACCGATCTACCTACATATAGCTAGGTCGGCTATAATTCTTTTTCCCCACGCATCGGTCGACTTACCTCACATGTTATGTCTCTCCCTTTCTCGGACACACGACGATTGATCTTCCTATGTAGTTACGTCTACTTACCACAACCATATCGTCCCCCATCATCCTTGCATACCTCCCGACCCATCTCTCACACGCACGTGAATAGACATGCAGACTTCACCGGCCCTCTCTTATTGATATTGCACTCGTACCCTCCATTTGTCTAGCAGGCCTCTCCCACCATTTGTGAGAAGCAACTCCACCACCAATCCTCTGACACTCTACCTTTGTCTTTCTCCCAACCTTATTCCTCTGCTACACATATGCATGGATGCCGATCGATCTCCCTCAATGCATTGCTAGGTCTCTCTCCTTGTCCACACATATACTAGTCGGCCTACCTCTCTATAGTTAGGTCTCTACCACTCCCCCCCCACACCGATAGTCGGACGTTGTAGGTAGGTATCCCTACCACAGAGAAAAACTGCACCTCTGCCCTCTCACATTCCAGTAGGCTAGCCGCCCTGTATCTTCAACGTGGGGAAACACAAATTCGATGGCACTCTTTATCGATCGCGCACCCACACACTTCATCCCTATTTTCAAAACTATCGATATCTCACGTCGATGATCCCTCCACTCTCTTCTCGTGGATCATTCCCTCTATATATGATATATCCATGACTCTGTTTCACACACATTGCATATGTTATGTTTTTTGTTTGAGATATCATCGACACAATGCCTCTATTTCGCACAAACCATCTCTCACCCACCCACGTACATACCTACACCTAAAGAAGAGGTGCACCCACGGCGCATGTACTGACGTCTCGTTTCCGGCCACACCCGCGCGGGTACATGGTGGAGTTCATTTATGTACGAAAAGGCAACCCACGTGATAATTTGACGCGTGTAGTGGTTGTTTACTCGAAGGAGGGTCGTGTCCCACGCGTAGACAGAACAAATTTCGATTGACACGTTAGTATTAGATAAATTTATATTCCTCAATGGCACGTACAGAATATAAAATGATTGTCGTCAGGAAAAAAATAAAAATTCGCTCCACTATATACAATGGAGCCTGTCTGTCGGGGTTCATCTCTCGTCACACCATCTCACACAAGGCGGCAGTGGCCTCTCTCTCTCTCACCGTTGGTCACTAATCCGGCCGCATCCCTCCGCCGATGGAAAGGGAGGATGTGCATCGTTTCTCCATTGGACGGTGTTGAGGCAACATGTCCTGATCTACGATACCCACCGTTCTCTCTGACCAAGCTCCAGTGCGGTAGGGCCTTCGCCACTTGCTTGCTGCCGCAGTATGGGCAGATCCCGGCCGCCGGCGCCCTCCTAGTTGCATCCCGATGAGCCTCAGGTACAACTTCCTCCGACCTTTCTCCACTTCCCATCTTCCCACGTTGCTGCATGTGGATATTCTTTAGTTGTTTGCTTAAAACATATCTCGGCAGGCGTACTTTCCATCTTGCAATCTCGTCTTCAAACCGTTTTTGATAAACCACCATGTTGCTATTTTCCCCTTATTACATGGAATATGCTTCTTTTTTGTTGGCGTATGTGTATTCAACTCGTGTTATTGGGCAGTAAATGTTTCCTTTCTATCTCCTTTTGCAAACAGGGCTATCCATTTCATCTTGTTGCTATTGCGACCTTTTGGTGAACTGCACAAATCACTTTTTTCTTAAGAGTGTTTTGTGCAGTTCCGCCAAAATGTCACATGGGCAACGTTTTTACATTTCTGTGGGGCTGCAGAAAGGGAGATTGGTTTTGCTATCCTCCTCGTCCAACTTCGTGCCTAATCTTCTCCAACAAGTAGTTAGTCCTAAAGAGAGATCGTAGAGGTGATCGGCTTCTATTTGTGTGTGTTATGTTTCATCATCTAGTTCCACTATTATTGTAATCACACTGATTGAATATCTTTGCAAACAGGGATGATCATCTCAATTTTAGTAGAGCTGCACAAAATGATCGGATCATGATGTCCTCCATACACCTCTTTTTTGGCTACAGAGCTGGGTGAAACTAGTTGCCAACTAATGAACACTGTGCCCAGGAAATGGAGCCATGCCTACGAACAACATCGAACAATTATATATTTTTCTTTAGTGGTACACCTTCTCACAACTTTGTCTTCAGTTGTGATCTGAATATTGACGCTAATCTGTGAACCATTGAGATGCATTAGCAGCCATGGTAGTTTCATTTGTATTTGATGGAATGTTGTAACGAGACAATCTTGAGGCAAAATGACACATGAATCCTAAGTTGAAACCTTTTTTTTTCATGCGGGAACCAAATTCGAAACCTCCATAGCATCACAGTACAATTTCATTATGCTGGAAAATTATGCGTACATATAAACAAATCCTGAAGGATTGATAGCAATGCCAGAAACAATTCAACTTCATTTCACCGACATGTGGGACATCCTTCATTCGGCTCCACCTACCATGCAACAATATTGAATGAACAACTGTAGGGAAAGATTCACCCTGGTCATTGCGCCGCAGTAATAATGACTAGTGAGCAGTCAAATCACAGAGCCCCACCTTCCCCACAGTAAGTTGCTCGGACGAAGCAACCATCATTTCTCTCTTCGTTTAATCCGCTAGTACTCCAATATTCCCAGAGTAATAAGTTGCTCAGGCGAAGCAACCATCACTTCACCTTTCCCACAGTAAGTACTACTACCTCCTTTTTATTCTAGAAACATCACATGCGGATATTGGACATTAGCAGCACATCAACTAAATCAAAAATCAAAACCAACCAATGAACTACTACTAATGGTGAGCATTTGCTAGTATCATGTACTCCGGCTTTCCATGTATATAGGGCTTAATGCGTTTTTTGAGACTAACTTTGGCCCTGTTTGGATCCATGGGTTAGAGTTATTTTGAGCTAGTTGGGTCTCAAATAGCCCTAAAGTATCCAAACATGAGGGTTAAATTCGAGAAAGTTGCACCAAACCCACCAAAAAAACTATTCCACCCAAGAGGTGCTAATTGAAGATAGTTCTCATTGGGCCCACTGAAAAATCACTTTTCTCTCTCTATCCCGCCAGCCAAGTGGTGCTAATTGGAGCTAGTTTTTGGACAAAAAGACTGTAAGGGAACCCCCTACAATATAATTGGTGCAACTACCCCAAATTGCAAGTACCATGCCTTGAACCTGGGTGGGTGGGAAGGCATCAACCCCTTCCCACCACTAGGCTAAGCCTTAGTCTGCACTAATTGGAGCTAGTTATCATGGGGCCCACTAAAAAATCACTTTTCTCTCTCCATCAAGTGCATTTATTGTCAATCTAACACTGTCATCCAACCACTTCTTTGGCTAGAGTTAGTTTAGGGTTAGTCATGAGTTAGTCTAACCTCTAGCTAAGTTAGAGTATCCAAACATGAGTAGTATAGGACATGCAACTTTCTCAAAGCATACCGTCAAATTCGTACATGAAATGATCTTTTTTTTTGAAACGGAACATGGAAGGATCTTTGAATGATATATTTTTCAAATTATATAAAATCTTATCAATAGTCAAAGGGAACCTCGAAGAATACATTAGGACCTATATAAAATCTTATCAATAGTTAAAACCAACTGTACTACTACACCAAACAAGTTCAACAAGAGAAACTGGACCCACTGACGGCACGACACGCCTGTCTCGTTTGGTCCTTTGGTCAAAGCGCTTCCTCTTCTTGGCATAACAATAGAGTACAGTGAAGATTTTAGAATGCTCTTGGCATGTTGCTAACATGTGATGAGTTAACCGACCTCAATAGATGGCAAAAATGCCAGCCCTCCGCACTTTGAGAGAGATAAGGAGCGAGAAGCGATACGGGCTGGTGGATTACTAGAGCTAGGTGTCGCACGGAGGCCAAGAAATACTGGTGATAGCGTGGGTTGGCCATGTATGATGTAACTACACTGGGCTGCCGTGTTTCAGACTCTTCCGGTCTACTTTGGAGAAAATTGGGTAGATTTTATATCACCGAGTAAAAATATTAAAGAGTCCAGATGCTCCACCGCGAGGTTTCTTGCTCCTTCTCGATTGTCGGAAAGTGTTCTTCTAAGTTTTGCCGACACGTGGGACATCTAGCATCCAGGTCCATGTGTCATGCAAGAAAATGGAGTTAAGTATAGTAGGAGAGACTCACCAAAAGTCACGAACATAGGTGGAGTACGTGCAAGAATCACCCAAAAAAAAGGAATGCGAGCACGAAGAGGTGCAGCCACCGACGCAGGTACTCTTTGCCTCTTTTCCTAATACCACGCGCGGGTACACGGTGAGCTCATTTCTGTATGAAGAGGCATCTCACTAGATAATTTGGAAAGTGTAGTAGTTGTTCATGGGAACCACGCATGGAGAATCAAAGTTTGATCATGACGCGGTGGCGCGTTTTTTATAAATTAAGTTATTCTATTCGATGGCACGTATGCAATGTTATTTGCTTAATGGAACGTGCATGAATCGTGCACGCAATGAATGACGGAGCACGGGATGGTAGCCATGTATGCCAACGTGGTAGTCAATTATTTTGCCGGAGCCAGCTATCACACCCTTTCGTTGCCACATCAATGTACCCACTAAAAACAAGTTAGACTTGTTCAGTTCAACTGCCTCCCTAGGTGTTTGGAGAGGAGTTGGATGTCGTGAGGCGGTTCTATAGGTGGGCAGGCGGCAAAACACAAGGGAAAACGTGCGAACCAGCTAGACGAGAGATTTGGTTGATTTTAAGTCACTGAATAATATAAAATATTATGAGTGCAGACGCTCCATCGCGAGGTTCCTTGATCCTTCTCGGTGGTTAGGAATCTATATTCTTCCACTCTTTTTTTATGTGAGCTTTGTTCATCCTTTTGCCAACATGCGGGACATCTAGCATCAAGGTGCACGTGTCATGCAAGAAAATGGAGATACGCAGTGCGCAAGTGAGTCGCGCACTTCGATGGTACCTAGTACTACGCAATATTTTTCTCCTCGATGGCACATGAATAGTGCACATACTCAATGACGGAGCATGGGATGGTAGCCATGGACATGGTCGGCCCTTTTTGGAGAGAGTAATAAATAACATTGATGTGTCCCGTCAACTCGCAGAACCACGAGAAGCTTGCTTACTACGCCTTCTCCCTCTGCCATCGCCAACGCGTGCGCGCTGGCTCGCAGCACGAGGAGAAACTTTTGCTTACAAGCGGTGGACGTGCATCAGTTCATTTGATGTCAGATTGCCAGAAGTAGTACTACTATAGTACCATCATTATTGTTCGACTTCCGAAAGAGGCGAAGAGCCAAGCGCAAGGTCACCTACTAACCTAGTACAGTATACTATAGCCAAAGCTGGTCCACCTTTTTAGAGCATGTTTAATTAATATAGGCGGCTCTTCCAGTGGTACATCATTTAGAGCAAGTACTCTCTTTGTAGGAACTTAAAATGCAGGAATAGGAAAATTATGAGGGGTGTGTCTCCAACAGTGTTCCTCGGCTCGCACCTAGCATCACGAGGGTCGAACTTGGAGTCATTCATGTGGGACACATGGCATCTCAGAACTGGACAGAAGGTGACGTACACCGTCAAGGTGCACGATCAAGGGGGTCAGGGCGGGCGCGACCTCTCACCGCGCCGGCCCAGGGCACCACCCGCTGCACTCCCAGCTGTACCCGCCTCCTCGCTGCATTAAAAAACCTACATTTAAACCCGCGTGGAATGCGAGAAACCCACTCCGGCCACACACGACCGTTCGGGAGCAGGACCCCGGCCAAGCTCCTCCTTCCACCATTTTGTCCACTCTTTTGGCGACATCCGACGAGCAGGAAGAGCAGTTCTCTGGCATAAAAGCCGTCTGGGTGGCCCGCCGAGCCCGACAGTTACGAGCGAGGCTGCTCGCTGCTCCACCTACCTCGCCTAGCCCGCCGGAGTCAGTTACTGCACTAAGCCAACACGTGGTTCCGCAGCTGGCCGCTCCAATACAGCTCGAGGAAGAGTGCTGAATTGCTCCACGTCGGCTTGTCGGGGAGCACGGCGGCATGGGCATCGTCGCTGCCCTCGATGTCGCCGCGTCGTACAACGCCTCCTGTGTCTGTGACTGCGCCATCCACCGCCGACGCGCGCAGAGCCACGCCATGCAGGCAGAGAAAGAAGCCGCCGTAGATATCGACAAGGTGACGCGGCTACACGGATGTCGGCGAGGTAACGGCCATCATGTCCCTGCCCGCCACCATCTTTGAAGAGAAGTAGAACACGGGAGGCCGCCGCCGATTATATCCCATGAAGGCGACCGCCGAGGTGATGCCGGCGAATACAGTCGGTGTCTTTCATGATTCTTATTCAACCGGATGTTGGAGGAGGACAAAGAGATTGGGAGACGACCATTTAGATTAGGTATATTAATTCTACCAGGCTGGTTGTAATGGGAGTATCATAAGTAGTATCATGCATGCCAACTAGTAGGCAAATTTGATGAGGTGGCGTAGAATTAAATGAAGAAAGAGAGGGTTGAGTATCATATTATGATACCGTATGGAATTAAGTTACTCCCACTGTAGTCTTAGGACTTGTTCGGTTCAACCTCCTCCCATGGGGTTTGGAGAGGAATGGAGGGGAATTTGGCTTGTACATGACTTAATCCCCCACAATCCCTGTTAATCCCCGTTAAAACCCGTTGAAAGACACATGCCCTTAAGGTTAAAAATGACCAGGATTACAGAGGACATCGTACAAACTTCAAGGATTTAAAGGTGAGGGTTTGTTTCCAACTAGCTCTACAACCTCAAGGTTTATAAATCGAACTTCACTCTCACCTCACGCACACGCCCGGGTACACTCAGGCTGGAGCACCTTTGCACATGAAAAGGCAGGTAACGTGACAATTTGAGACATCTAGTCGTCCACTTAATGAGGGGTCTGGGACCAAATGTCAGCCATACCAAGTGTGACCTGAACGCGGTTGCACGGTTATTGATCAAGTATCTTATTACCGGTATGTTAAATGAAAAATATATGGCTGCACGCGTATTCAATTTAAAATGATCGCTACGGAGGGAAAAACAATTATTACTCCACTAGTCCACTTCGGGACTTGCTTGCTAGGGTTGTTCTCTTGTTCTCACTCTCTCACCCTCTCCAGATCTAAACAATGCCATGGTGTCCACTCTCTTTCTCTCTTTCTCTCTTCTCTCCGGCCGAATACCTTCTACTGGTGGTCGCCGGTGGCGAGGGAGGAAGCCGACGCACTGTCTTCTCTGACTTGGCGTTAGTGTGGGAGGTCCTCCTCACCCTTGCTCCACGCCGTCAAGTTGGCAGATCCCGCCGCCTGCCTCGCCACATCCCGCCGACCGGAGGTATAACCTTTTTTAGAACTAGCCTTGTTCTAGTGGCCCAGCTCCCCTCGTTGGTGCATCCTTTTTTTTCATCAAGTTAGGATTGCTCCCCATGTCGCTACATCCTGCATGTGGATATTCTTCTAGTATTACAAAGCTCTCCATGTACCTAGCTCCATTGGCTTGTCGAACACTCGAGCACCACCTAAATTTTTACTATTAGAGGAAAAAAGGTACTGCAGATACTGGCTAACAAACCGATCTCTTGGTTGGAAAGGGAAATAAAGATGTTGGCCTGACTGGTCTCTTGGTCGAAAAAGGACAGAAAGTGGAGGGTGTTGGGCTTATAATGCAACTGAGAATGAGCACGTCTAGATTTCTTGTGGTCACATAGGAAAGGTCACTGACGAGAATAAAAAATGCACAAATCTAGACATGCTTTGCATGTTTGCCGCACTTGGCAACACATCTGCCTCAGCACTTTATGCCTCGGTGGATGTAAAATGTGCTTGTGCCTCCCCTGTCCCTATGCCCTTACTACTGCTATTAATCTAACATCACAGGTAAAATGAAACAATGCCACTCTTAATGTGATGTCGCTGTTAAGTAATGCTGCTGTCAATCTATTGCCATTGATAAAATGAATAAATGCCACCACGGTTCTATGAAATGCTTATGTCTTGCTTTATTTATCATAAAGACTATTTTGGGCCGTTACACTAAACTCTAACACCAGTAACATAGCTGCATCTCCGTTGAACTGCACAAAATTTAATTGCACAGTGGTAGACACGATGATGTTTTTCTCCTTTCCGCGTCACCCTTTGTTAGAATGATCGTTCCTGTTAATTCACATATGTACTGATCAACTGCTACTCCCAATCTGTCATCACATAGTCATAATGCAATTGTTGTGCATGTTAATGTAAGCCCCCGTTAATATAGTGCCAGCGTTGATTTGATGTGATGCCACTTCTTAGTTAATGGCACTTTTTCATATTGTCACTGTAATGCCATTGATAACATATGAGATGCTGCTGTTAATCATATGCCGCTGCAAAAAATGACACTGCTTAAATAACACTATTATATATTTGTGCAAACAGGGTTGTCTATCTCCATATGGTGTCTATTTGTGCAAACGGAAGCACAAACCTCAGTTTTAGTGGAACCTGCTATCAGCTGACCTCACGGTGCTCCAGGTATTCCTACATGCATAACTAGGTAGAATGACTAACGCAAGATGAAATAAGCTTATTCGTACGTTGACTTGCTATTTGCAATGTGGAATGAGCCTGTCATGTGTGGAGGAACAAACAAGCATTGCAGTCGTGCCATCAACGCAAGATAAAAGGGACCGAGTCATTGATGGCCTGGCCGGTGAGTAGGGGTCATGCAAACAGTGGTGCATTATTTTAGTGGAACTGCACAAAAAAGATATTGGGCTTAGTCGGACAAATTTTCTACAGCCACACGGAAGGAATTGTGCTCATCGATTGGATAGAATTTCCTCCGTGCCATCATAGGAGATCCCAAGGTGGAAATAAACTAACCACCAATAAGGTTATGCATAATATTCCTCACGCAGGTCAGTATCCCCTTCATCCAAATGATCGTGTTTTGTCATGCCGAGCTATTCATATGTGCTACTGTTTTGCGACACCATTTAAGTACAGCGCTTCCCGATCTTTTCACATTCAGGACAATGAAGATGATTTCAGTGGAACTGCACAAAATGGCCTGATGTTGAATGATCTCTATTGCCTCCTCTATTTGCTGCAATGTGTTAGTGTAAATTGCAAGATGAGCCGTCAAGCTAGTTGTGGTGTTGTCAACATGCTCAAAGCGCAAGCAACATTGAGTAGAAAGAAGCCTGCCCAGGAAATTAATGCGTGCGTAGGGAGGACCAAATTTCTGAAAGAAGGGGCGATCCAAAAAAACCCTCCTTCCTCCTTGCTTCCACTTATACTGCAGCTCGCTGGACTCTCCCGCTTCCGTCGCCTCCTAATTCCCCCCGTTCCCCATCTTCCTCACTCGTACAGAAAACCCCACTCACCTTCTTCCTCACTCGTACAGAAAACGCTTGCTCCTCTTCTTCCACTCCTACAGAAAACCCCAGCCCTCCTTCTTCCCCACTCGCACTGCCATTAGGCTCGTCTCTAGCTACTCTGCTCAAACCTATGAGCTCAGTGCGACGCCCGCAAGGAAAATGGAGTCGGCTGGCCCTAGTGCCAAGAAGATGAGGCCCCCACCAGCAGCGACGCCGGTTGTAGATCCCGCAGACAGCAGCATGGGGAGAAGCGGTGAGCCCCCCACCTAGATCCGAGGAACCCGTAGAATCTCCGGTGGACCGCATCAACGATCTCCCGGACGACATCCTCCGGGAGATTATCTCGCTTCTCCCCACCAAGGATTGCTGCTGCACACAAGTCCTCTCAACTCGATGGTGCCCTCTATGGTGCACCGCACCCCTCAATCTCGACTGCCATCAGATATTTGTCCTTCCTAGATTTGATCTCCTCAGAACCATCCTCTCCTCTCACCAGCAGGGCCCCATTCAACGCCTCTGCATCTCGACACCCTACCTGTTGTCCATACCCTGCACCGTGGATGCTTGACTGACATCCCCTAAATTCGAAAAACTCCAGCCATGAAACTTCCATACCATGAACCGAACACCAAGAATTTGTGCCCACACCACTGTTGTCCATCTCGTGGTTTTCCTCTTCTCTCCACACCGCCACCTTTGCCCGATGCCATCTACCAGACGATCTGGTACAAATGCTTCGACTCCCACTGCTAAAAAAACTTTCGATTGTGGTGGTTTATCTGTCGGAGGGCTCACTACACAACATCATCCACTCTAGTTGCCTTGCCCTGGAGCGCTTGCTGATTGTTTTGGGAATAGAAATCCCTATCAGTTGTCTCCAAATAAAGTCGCCTCATCTTAAAAGCATTGGAATTTGTTTTGGAGGACAACAGCTCATCATCAAAGATGCCCCTTCACTTCAAAGGTTGCTCCCTGATGATTGTTATAAACCTTCACAAATAATCGTCATCCCTGCGCCCAAACTGGAGACCTTGGGTCTAATTAGTGATCCGTTTAATGATCACATGAAGTTGGTGTTTGGCTCCTCTCTTTTTCAGGTACCGTATATTATCATCTACACATTTGTAATCATAAGCTGCATTTTTCATTTGTGTGCATAAGTTTTATATCATCTTGGAGTACACTTTGGGTACTAATATTATGTTATATGGTCAATGAAGAATTCGTCCATGGATAGCCTATCAATGCTGCTTGATTCTGTCAAGATCTTATATATCAGAATGTTTAGTTTTGATATAAACATAATTATTGGCTTGATGCGATGCTTTCGATCTCTGGAGAATTTATATATAAAGGTGATGATTTCATGCACATGGAAAGCCCGTATTAACCGTTCAGCTGTCGCTCTTTTGACATACTCTTTTTTCATACCTTAATTGTTTTCAATCTTCATGTCTACTTAGGCACTGCTAACACATGGAGAAAAATGTATAACCAATCGGTGGCGTAATAAGCACCAGGATTTTCTCAGTTCTCATGACATTCGTTTGAGGACAATAACAATGGAAGGATATGCATCCAACCAGGCAAACAGAAGCTTTGTCACATTCTTCCTATTGAATGAGAGGTTACTATTGTCCATGAGGCTTAAGTTTTACAACAAGAGATTTCTCACGGGCGGACATGTTAAACAACAAAAAAGAAGTTTCAGGTGGACAAATGGGCTTCTAAACGTGCTCAGCTACTATTTACAACAAATTGTAGTCATCCTCCTATAATTTTTTGTGTGCAGGATGTCGATTTTATGGATCAGCCCGGTCCATTTGTTGGTGACTGCGAAAAAGAGTGGTTGGGTTAGATGTTATTGCCATGTTCAATCTGGGTTTTGTCTAAATTTGATGAACAATTAATCCTTGGGCTTTTTTACCGTTTGTAAGCTTGAGTTACATGTTGTTGCCCTCGTACTCCCCTCCGCCTACCACTACACTGCTGCATCTTCCACGGCTCCTGTTCATTCCTGTCCGAGGCCTCGCCGTCGTTCTCCGCCTTGGTTCGTTTGCTGTGCCCGCCGCCATATGGCGTTGTCAACATGGTTGGTAACCAAGAGGAATCACGAGATGACTGTATGTGGAGGGGCTAACAGTAGGGACCCACCAAGGTCATTGCATTACGCAAGCAAGTGCCTCGTTATTACAAGCCAGAAAAATACTTCCTCCTAATTGTTTGAAAACTAGGTCCCACACCATTTTCAATGTAGTCAATAAACGAGAAAATTACACAACGAGCAGATAACACCAGGGACCCAGCAGCTCGCCCAGTTGTTTTTTTAGTTTTAGAGACGGAGCTCAACTACACGTTGTGCGGGGGATGTGGCCCGTCTAGCCCATGCTTATGCTTTTATTTAAGCACATGACGAGCCTAGTTGATATCTTTTTTCTTTCTGAAAATGGCTAGCCTAGTTCTTATTTTTTTTGGAGAATACCCAACCGAGGCCTACTTGCTTTTCTCAGCCCTGCTGGGCTGCAAATTTTTCAAGATGAGGAGGGATGTAAGTAGTAAGCAATGCGCTTCCCCAGAAAATGGGCTATGAATTCTAAGGAGTGGGCTAATTTTTTTTAAACCAAAGCCAACCGGCAATTACATTCAAATATCGTTTTTTCTGGATTTCTCTACTCTTATAAAAAGCAGAGTTGGTGATGATGGTGTGCCTGCCATCCTACAATATAGGCTGTCCGATCTATATCTAACGAATACGAAGGAAACTATGACAGTTTACCCGCACTCCTCTCCACATTTGCAGATAAGGTTTTCCCTCGTTCATCCTTTTCTCCCACAAGGTAAACTACTCATAAGAATGCATCTTGATGTTCTGTGCAACAAACGGGCATCTTGCTAGTCAAGATTTTAAATTTCATTCATTTTTTTGTGGAGAATTGTTTTTGAATTTTATTTTGATATAATTTTTTAAAATTTATTTTTAATGTGACTCGAAATTTCGTGATTAAAAGAGTTCGGACCCCACCGAAATATGCAAAATTTCGTTGAATTTTTTAGCAGTGCCCAGAATATGGTCTATAATGCTAATAAAATGAATATGGGCTTCAAAATATCTTTAAGAATTAGCAAATGGGTTGTAAATTATTGAAAATAATGGCTAATGGGTTGTATGCTTTTTTCCGTAGATTTGGAGGCTGACTTCTGGGCCTACTAGGTTGACGATGACGCTATCCTAAAAAATATTTTGACGCATACGCAAGGCTTTGTGAACTTAGTCAACACAGAGCAGTGACTGTTGGATGTCCATCCAACGGCTATCATGCTTCTTCAATCTTGGATCTTCCTACTCCAGCCACCCAAACCAACGCAGGTGGGCCTACCTGCTCCCTCCTCACGTGGACGGTTGTGCTGTCACCATGCCATCCCTCTACCCACCCGCACATCCTGTTATTTTCCGGTGACGCCAGCCTCACCCCGCAGCCGACCAGTCAGCGCTCGTACTCCCCTTAGCATGCGCATCCACTGCTGTGGCTTCACCGGCTCTGGGTCATTCCCTTCCTGGGCCTCGCCCTCGTCCACCGCGTTTGTGCTCTCGGCGCGGCGTGGTCAACAAACAACAGCCATCGGAAGAGCAATGTAAGTGGAGAGGCTGACAGTACGGACCCACATAAGCAAGTGCATCCTTATTACGTGCAAAATAATGATTCCCCCACCTGACAGCTCGGACCCACCAGAAGGGCGTCTATATTTCATGAAAAAAATTTCCTCCCGCTGATAGCTCAGACCCACCAGCTATATCTTTGCACGCAAGGAAGTGCCTCCTTATTACGCACAAAAAATGAATACTCCCCCTTCTAGCTGGGACCGACCATAGTGGGAGGCTGACTTGTGTGCCTACTAAGTTGATCCAGATGGAGGTCTTTGTCAACTTAGTCAATACAAACGATTCTAGCTCTAGTGACCGTATGATGTCTATCCAACGGCCGTAGTGCTTCTTCATCCTCTGGTCTTCTTGCTCCAGCAGCCTAAACCAACGCTAGTCGTGCCGCCTGCTCCAGCCTCGCGTGGTCGACTATGCTGCCGCGGAGGCCTCACCGCCCCCTACTACTCCCACCACTGGCCATGCCATCCCTCTACTCACCCACACCCCCTGTTATTCTACGGCGATGACAGTATCGCACCGCAGCCGAACCAGTGAACCCTCATACTCCTCTCCGCATGGGCATCCACTGCCGCGTCTTCCCCGGCTCCATGTCGTCCCCTTCCCAGGACTCACCGTCATCCACCACCTTGGTGCTCTCGGCGTGGCATGGTCAATGTGGTTAAGGAACAACTTCCATCAGAAGAGTACTATACATGGAGAGGCTGACAGTTGGGTCCACGGCCGCAGCAAGAAAGTGCCTCCTTATTACGTGCAAAATAATGATTCCTCCACCAGACAGAAGGGACCCACCGGATGGGCCATCGTATTTCACGAAAAAACGTCCCCCCCTGACTGCTGGGACCCACCAGCTACATCTTGACACGCAAGGAAGTGCCTCCTTTTCCTCCGTGATAGTCGAGACCCACCTAGTCGAAGCATACGTAGCGTTGTCATTCTGGTCACGAACGTGTATGTACATACTGGTCGATTGGTCTGTTTGCAGGCTGCAGCAATGAACCGTGGCCGAGTAAGGAAGGGCACGTGTCATAGTAGAGGCGCAGATGTAGCATGTCACGCAGTCCAGTCAATATCGTGTACACGTACGTACAACCAGGGTGCAAGAAAGTAAATACGGCCATGTACGTACATATGGGCGGGGTCTCGAACGCCTACTCGCGCATATGTACGGCTAGGGCTCGTGTACATGGAGAGGCCAGTGGAGAGCAGCGACGGCGTCCTGTTCATCGGCAGCCAACCGGCTGGTACGAAACGGAGAAATTGCGTCGTCGTGTTTATCGGGAGGCAACGGAATGCGTCATGTTAATCGGGAGCCAACCGGCTTGGACAGAACAGCCGAAACGAGGCCTGGCGTACCGCAGAATGGAGGAAACGGCCTTATGTTCAACCACCTTCAGTCGAAATGGGATCCTGTTCATCGGGAGGGGTGTACCGTACCGCATAACGGAGGAAACGGACTTGTGTTCGAGTGCCTATGGTCAAAACGGGGTCCTGTTGATCGGAAGGGGTGTGGCATACCGTAAAACGGCGGAAACGGACTTCTGTTTGACCTCCTACGGTCGAAACAGGGGTCCTGTTCATCGGGAGGGGTGTGGCGTACTGCAAAACGGGACTCCCTAGGGTACTGTTCATCCACCGTCGACCTCCTCCAGCCTCCACCTGCGACTGTTCATCCATGGCGTCTTCCTCCTGTCTCCACCAGCTACTATTCATCCATGGGCTCCTGTTCATCCAGCCTCCACCGCTCCTCCACCGGCTACTATTCAACCAGCCCTCTTCACGGGGTCCTGTTCAACCACCCCTCCATGGGCTACTATTCATCCAGCCCTCCACTAGCTACTTTTAAACCAGCCCTCCACTGGCTGGTGTTCATCCAGCCCTCCACGGGGTCCTGTTCATCCACCCCAACCGACTCGATAGAGGTCCTGTTCATCCAGCAACAACGACCTCTACTACCACGGGGTCTCGTTCATCCGACCCCCACCGGGAACTGTTCATTCAACCCCCAACAATGCTCAATGTTCATCAAGAGGTAGCAGGTTCGATCGGGTTCAGTTAATAGCCAGATCGATCGATCTCTCGGGTTCAGTAATGCGTAGTGTGTAGTGCAATCTCTCGGGTTCAGTAGGCGAATGCCTCACTCGGGTTCAGTTAGAACCCAATGCCTCCCACCCATTTATTTTCCTCGATATTTTCCTCGCCCTCGCTTCTGCCATGGTTTTTTCGGCATGGACGGCCCAAAAAATTTCATACAGTTGCGTCTCCGGCCCGCCTAGGACGAAAAGCCCATTTTCTGTCACGATTTTTTGTCATAGAAGTAGGATCCCACCACATCTATGATGATACCGGGTTTTGTCACAATTATCGTCATACAAGTGTCATAAGCATGACAGAAAAAAATTCATTCGACCCAAAATGTCACGGATGTGTCTTTTTTTTATAGTGGAGGCATAGAGCGGCGACAAGGCGTTGGATTTTATAAAGTGCACTAGACGCCGCGCGCCAAAATTCGTGTGCGCCCGGCCGCTTTTTTCCGCACGCGTGCGATCCTTTCCCGACGTCCCTGCTCTCTCTACTCTCTTCTCTACTCTTATATATATTATATAGGGTGGGTCTATTATGATAACACCCTTAAGACTCTTATTCTAATAACACCAGCCTTAATCTGCACACCACCAACAAATCGCCGCCGCCCCTCCCCTCCCGACCTTCTACCGCGACAACAGCCTGGGAGCTCCGCCGCCCCTCCCCTCCCGGCCTTCTACCACAACAGCGGCCTGGGAGCACCACCGCCCATCCCCTCCTGGCCTTCTTCCGCGGTGGCGGCCGGCAGCGACACCGCCCCTCGCCTCCCGGCCTTCTTCCACGGCGCCGGCCAAGGAGCGACGCCGCCCGTCGCCTCTCGGCCTTCTTCCGCGGCAGGCACCGATTAACACCTCCCCCACTAGCATATCGGCCTTCTTCCACGGTAGCAGCTCAGTAGCGCCGCCACCGAACTCCTCCGGGCCTGCAATTAGCTGTACTTCATCAGATGTGGATTGGTGCTGCCTCGACATCAAACCAATTCGAGCAAGGAGGACTGTGCGCAAGGTTGCTTCATCCACGACATCTTCTTGGAATAAGTCTGCATCGACCTTCAGAGCAAATCCTCCTTCCCCGTTCACCTTGAGCAACGTCCAGACCGCTCATGAACTTCTGAAGGGCAAGTGGACTGCACAGGCGAAAGTGAAAGTTGTGCAGACGGACGAGAAGGGTACTTCCTGCTGTAAACGTAAGAAATCACTGCAACACGAGGTAAGCAGTACACTTCCTCAACCATCTCAGTGTAGTTATCCTAGACAAAGCGGTACAAGCAGTACAACACGCCTACAAAAACTATGCAGTGCGGTTGCTTCAGTTTGTTGTGGGGGAAAATGGAGTGTAGTTACTCAGTTATGCAGTACACTTGTATAGGTTCATTACGGATAATGATGCTGTGCGGTTGCTTCAGTTCACCTTGCGGGGTGATGCAGTCAGCCTGCAATACTTCGGCAGTACCATTTTGAACACATTGTAGTTCGCATGATTCAGTTAATTTAACCTGACAATGCAGCTCGGTCATTTTGTGTGCAGGAAATGACGTTGAGAATATACAAAATGCTGCGCATAATTGACAGCACTGAGAACAACAACTTTCAGAAGAGTGGAGCTTCTTCTGAAAGAGATACTGTCTGGGTTACCCCTGAGATTCCTCGAGGATTCTTCACGACAACAAACAGGGTGCAGTACTCTCTGGAAGAAGATTTTTTTCCAGGAAGAAGATGTAGTCGAAGATGACGATGATGTCACATTCATCTGGGAAGGCACTCACCAACAGGATGATGAAGATGATGACGATGAAGATGAGCCAATAACAGTTCTCAACCCAGAGTATAAGCACAAGTTCACTACATTTGGACAGCATGTCCAAATAGACAATGATGATGCAGTTGAACACGATGTTGCAGCAGATGATGATTATGACTATGATGATGTGCCACTGCTCCAAAATTTTCAAACCAATCCACCAAGACATCGTCACAACACTGGATTACCACCACGTCCACCTGCTGCACCCCAAAACAGAGCTCAGCGTTCACCTGCTGCACCAAAAAACAGAGCTCCAAGCAGACCTGCTGCATCAACTTCGACGCTACGACCACCAGCGGTGCCTCGGTCAAAAGTAAACAGCAGGTACAAATCCTCCTCATTATTGCCGCCGCGAGATCCTCAACTACACAGATCTGCTATAACCCTGCCATGTTCAATACAACCCGGCGAGCTGCAAACACCATCGGGTGAACGACTCTACGCACATGTAAGTTTATGTTCTAAAAAAATAGTTGCAATCCATTCAGATAACATTGCAGTGCACACTGATATTTCTTGTGAGGTTTGACCTAGCATCTAATACATTGGATTCTTCTGAAAACTTAGGAATTTTGCAATGCTTTATTAAACTCGTATGTGCTCCTCGTATTTAAAAAGAAAAATAGAACAAATTATCTCATAGAGCATTGATATTAATGCAGGATAAAAACATGGCACTGAAACTCGTACCTGCTGTTGGAATGAAGTTCACCACGTACGACAAGGCATGGGACTTTTACAACAATTATGCAAGTTGTGCAGGGTTTGGCATATGCAAGAGGGCAAAACACAGGACAAATGCCTACATTGTCTGCTCAAGAGAAGGAACGCACAAGAAGACTATGTCAGATTATCACTGGGTATGCCAGAAGACATAAAAAAGGATTGGCTACAAGGCAAAGATTAGAGTCAAAAAGAGGAAGGATGGCAAATTTGTGATATAAATGGTTCAACTCAACCACAATCACAAGATGCTGGAAAGCCCCGGGATGCTTTTGCACATGCGATCGCACAAAAAAGACGATCCTTTGATAGACCAGCTAGTGAAAGACATGCAACTGGACAACCACACACATGCTCAGATGATGTGGACGCTGTCGCGTATGTCCGCTGGTCCGTAGTACATGGGACATACTAGCCGCGACTAGGTAAACAAGTAAGCACGTAACAAAGCATATCTCTTGAGCATTCTGTCGGTAATTATTCCCTGTTTGATGAGATGAGTTTGCATTTGTCTGAAAATGCAGGAAACAGAAGTTTGCCAGAGAAGATTCTGAAGATGATGTCAAGAAACTTCTGGATTTCTTCGAGAAAATGCAGAAGATAAACCCAGAGTTCTTCTATGATTATGAAGTTGATGTAGATAATTGTGTAAGAAACATCTTTTGGGCGAACGCAAGTTGCAAAGGATCGTATGAAGATTTTGGAGACCGCGTTACATTTGACACGACGTATAAAACTAACAAATTCCACATGCCGCTGGGAGTCTTTGTGGGGGTGAACCATCATCTATAGAGCACCATATTTGCTGTTGCCCTCGTGCGAGATGAAACAATACCATCATTTGAGTGGGTTTTCAAAACCTTTCTAAGGTCTATGAACAACAAGCCTCCAATCTACATGCTCACAGGTACAAAAAAACACCTGCATACTTACGTTTGTTTGGTGCACTTATATTTCTTCCATCTATCTTGCACACACGCAAACAACTTAATAAAAAAACACTGTTTGTGACTTCTTAGACCAGTGTTCTTTGATGAAGGCAGCATTAAAAATTATCCTCCCACATACTCTGCATCAGCTGTGTCGGTGGCATATCATGAAGAAGTAAAAAGGCCACCTCGCTTTGCTGTATAAGGCGCACGAAAAACTCAAGGATGAACTCAATGCGGTGCTGAACCACCCACTAATGCCGTCAGAATTTGAACAAGCATGGAAGAACCTCATTCAGAGGTACAACTTGCAAGATGATGAAGTGATGAATTTTCTTTGGGATGACAGGCATGAGTGGATGTCAGCTTACTACAAGGAAATTTTCTGTGCTCGGATGACTTCCACACAGAGAAGCGAGAGCATGAACCGCATACTGAAGAATTTTTTTGTCAAGGAGAAGCATGATCTCCATCTGTTTGCTCAGCAGGTGGATAAGTGCATTCAGACCAGGAAGGCCGTCGAGCACGCAGAGAAAGTAGCAAATGAGGTAAACAAAATGTCAATCAAAAACTGCTAAAATATGACTACAAAAACAAACAATTTTTTCATTTCTCTGGTTCGTAACAGTGCATTTGTGATCATGCAATCAGAGGTAAAAACAACAACCAAGTTTGGGTTCGAAGTTCAGCTATCAAAAGTGTATACAAGGGCAGTGTTTGCAGATTTCAAAGAAACACTCTACCGTAGCACTGCATTCAGAGCACGACGGTGCCCTGAGAACCTGACAAAGTATCTCGTACACCACTACAACAGATCAGATGCATTTTATTGGGCAAGGCATAATTTCCAAGTGGTCACCGATGAAGAGAAATGTGTCTACGAATGTGAGTGCAAACTCTGGACACACACAGGTGAGACTCCTAGCAAAAAAAATATCTAGATTCTGATAGTCATGCACGAAATCTCACTTACTGAACTTTAAAAGTCCACATGCATGAGTAATTCACAAAACCAAATGAAGTTCACTTCTTTAAAAATGAACAAATAACAAAAAAAATGTGTTTATTAATTTCATGCAGTTCACTTACAAAACAAAAAAAAAATCTTCTGTTTGTCTGCAGGGCTCTTTTGCGTCCATGTGTTATGCATGCTTTCTCATTTGAGAGTACTCAAGATTCCTGAGGTGTACATCATGAAAAGATACACCCGTAATGCAAGATTAGATGCAACCTTTGACAGAAGAGACTATGAACAAACAACACCAGATGGAACCTCGCTTTTTTGCCGTAGAAAATTGCTGACAGAAACAACAATGGACCTTGCAAACAGAGCGACAAGGTCCGACGCTGGCTGCCATAGAGCGTTGTCTGGTATGAGGGCACTGATCGAGGAAGTTGACATGCTCAACGAAGAAGAAGAAGAAGCAGCAAAACAAAAGCAAGCAGAGAAATCCCAGCATGACAATAATTCTGAGCAAGTAGAAAATACTGGACACAACGGAACTGGTGCTATAAAAAAAAGAAACAATCCTTCCACCTCCCGTTTGAAACACAAGAGGAAGGAAGAAAGGGGGTGACGCAACCCAGAAAAAGGTTGCATGCAAGGAGAAAAATGATGACAAGAATAGTAAGCCACAACCTGAGATGGACAGTGATGGTCACCCACTCGGAATAAGAAGGTGCAAAACATGTAATGAAATCAGCGGCCACAATTCCAGGACGCGTACAAAAAGAAATGAACAAGAAACACAAGGACATGGTGATGCACAACCAAACAGAAATTCCACTCACAACACTAAGAAATGGATGAAACCGAGACGTTGTAGCATCTGCAAAAAGAGGAAGAGACACAATTCAAGAACCTGCCCCAAAAGAAAAATATCAGAAAATGAGGAAGACGAAGAAGGTGAGATCAAAGAAGAAGATGGCGACACAACTGAAGAAGAAATGGCTTATGAAGAAGTAGATGGAGAAGAGGAGGAGAAGAAGAGAGTGAAGAGGACGAAGAACGTGAGGAAACTGAAGAAACAGTGGCTTATGAAGAAACGGTTGATGAAGATGATGAAGAGGAAGAAGAGAGTGAAGAGGACGAAGAACATGAAGAAACAATGCCAACAAGACCACCCCTAGGGAATGCTGCTATACAGAAAATAACAAGAACAACACCACTTTCAAAAAACAAGGTAGGAGCAAAGAAGGATGCATTTCGCAGCGCTGGAAAACGAAAACCACCATCAACCAGCACGCGGGGATCAAAGAAGGACGCAGTTCTCAACACTGGAAAACGAAAGCAGCCAACAACCAGCACGCAGGGAGCAAAGAAGGATGCAGTTCGCAGCGCTGAAAAACGAAAGCAACAATCAACCAGCACGAGGGAGCAACGAAGGATGCAGTTCGCAGCGCTAAAAAACCAAAGCAGCCATCAACCAACACGCGGGGAGCAAAGAAGGATGCAGTTCGTAGTGTTGAAAAATGAAAGCAGCCATCAACCAGCATGCGGGGAGCAAAGAAGGATGCAGTTCGCAGCGCTGAAAAACCAAAGCAGTCATCAACCAGCACGCGGGGAGCAAAGAAGGATGCCGTTCGCAGCGCTGAAAAACGAAAGCAGCCATCAAACAGCACGCGAGGGGCTACAAATACAAAGGTGCAGAGACAAGAATGAGCAACACCGCCACGGAAAACAAAAGAAAGTGTGACATTAGACACGCTCCAGTCACCGTGCAGAAGCAGCAGGTTAATGACCAAATAGATGAACTTCAATAAATTAATCATATGCATAACAGTTTGCTTATCTCTATGACTTACGTATCAGTTTAAATTTTGTGTAAACACAAATTTCCCGTTGACTATGAGTTATTCAACTAAACCATGTAAAGAGAAAATGATATATAGAGTATACCATATATATAGCAGTCTAGAGTAAAACATTGACACATTTTGATTCAAAAACCATGTAAAAATGTTGTTAGCTCACTGGCAGCACGAAGTTCAGAATAATAATTGAAGCGGTTCAGATCACAAAAGTGCTTATTACAAAACACATGAAAAAGATGAAGCGTTTGACACGCAAAAGTACTCATTACAAATCAACCTCATAACCTTAGCCAATCACGCCAAATGTGATTCTAACCGTACGATCCTCGAGTTCAAAGAAGTTGAGGACAACAACTTGCTCAGACTTCAGACACAGCCGCCCGTCAATGCCTACACTGTACTTGGCTGGTTTAAGGTATCCCTTACCAAGAACAACTTGAAGAATTCCATTCTTCTTGAGCCGGAGATACCTAACAGCTTGTTGAGGAACTTTCTGCAAAAAATAATAAAACTGTTTGAGAACGATACTAGCAGTACAATTCTCATACTGTGCACAAAGCGGTAAAAACCTACACAAACTACAGACACGAGCTAGATGAAGTGCACAATAGTCCAACAAGCAGTACAGATAAAACGCATTTCAATATGCAGTACGGAACTTGCAAATATGCAGTACGCTTCAAACTATCATGCAGTACTCGAGAGTAGCTACATGTAGTACACACCATACAAATTGGGAAAAAAATGTGGAAACATGTAGTGCTCAGCTAATATATAAGCAATTCACAGATTGTAACCATGTAAACTAAAACACAAGCTTCATGCACACAAGCAAAAAAAACAAGAAATAAGAACACATTGCAGTACACTTCAATAAACAAAAAAAAGTGCATTCCTAAAATACTAAAAGTTCAGCATAGAATGGAACTATACAAAAAAACACAAAGAAAAAAAATCATATCTAATGAAACATACCATCTTGTAGTGAGACTCCACATCTGTTGGCGTAAAGCTGATGGACAAAAGGACTTGTGCGGCCATGGCCACGGTGAAGCAGGGCAGAATAGAATGCAGAAATGTTGATCTGGCCCATATCCAATCCTTCCGTGAATACTGTACCATATGCAAGCTGGTCCGCTCGCCCAGTTCGGCACAATACCTTCCCACCACGACGAGCACGACGGGCTTGCGAGCAAGCTGAACAATCGCAGTGCGTCGGCACACCACAACCATGGCCACAGTAGAAGAGATACGCGCAGGGGCCTGGAGCCATCGCAACAAAAACCTAGAAAAGCAAAAAAATAAATATAGGCTGGAGAAAGGAGAGAACTTGCGGCTAGAGGAGAAATGAAATGCAATGGAAGGGTATACGTTAGCCTTCATTTCTACAAGAGGAATGCAAAAAGGTGAAAACTGAAAATTAAAGGGGAGTTAATGAAAATTATGTTCCCAAGAATAAAGGATAATCAATAAAGGCTTATGTTACCAAAGAAAAAGGAACCAAAAAAGAAGGTGTACTTTGACTGAAACAATTCCCACGAACAAAACCGCAGATCATTAAATAATAATTCTCTAAAAAGTTATAATCCACAAACTATTTTATGTGTGCAGTTCTCCAAATTCCTACCAGGAAGTTCACTATATGTGTGCAGTACATGCTCAAAATGAAGCAAAAGATTAGCACTTTCGCGTAGTGCACAAAGCAGAAATTACAGCACCTGATGTAATCCTTAAATGTAAGTCATGCAGTCCGCAGCATTGGCATAGCCAGTCACAACTTTTTGGCACAAAGAAGGATGCACGCAGTGCAAAATGTGTACACCTGCAACACAGGACTATGACGAATGCAGTGCGCATAGGGGCACAAAAGCAGTGCACACCCGTACACTAAGAAAAAAGGATACGTAAGAGGAAAAACAATAAAGAAAAATGATACCCATGCGGTGCACAAAAATGTAGCGCAAAACACCTGTAGTACAGAATGCCTCAACATGCAGTACTGAAACTAAATCAATGCAGTGCACGGATGATTTACTAAAAAGCAGTGCATGCCCCAGCATTGAAAACAATACAAAGGAAAAAAATTGACCACCCAGGTGAGCCGGCCCCAACCAGTCTCGTAGTAGGTCTGCGCCCACAGAAGGCGAGTCGTTCTGAGTCACGATGCATGGGGCCGGCCACATATGGGCCCACATGTTAGAGAGCATAGAGCTGCGAGCGCCGTGTATAAGCGCCCAAATATGTAACCAGAGGAGTTCGTCCGGTATGCCTCGCCGGCTCTTATAAACAGGTTGAGCGCACCTTCTGCGGGCGAGGTGGGACTAAACATTAGGATGCACACACAGCGAACCGGGAACCAGCCATGCTCACAGGCCGACTTGGGCCCAAATGCGTCTTCACTACCCGAACACAGGCCCAACGAGGCCAACTAAGAAAAAACCATAAGTTCAAAAAAAGTGGGGGGGGGGGGCAACCCCCCTTCCCCTACCCCTCCCGTACCAGGGACTCCAGTAATTACAGGAAAAAATAAGATGCAATACGTAGCGGTAGAAAAATGCATTGCATTCCGTTACGCGATGCAGTGCGGTATGGCAATCCAGTTCCGGATTACCTACATGAATAATACACGACATAGAACACAGAGAAAAACTCGTAAAATAGCGGAATACATTGTACTTTTTTCAGGGGCTGCAGCAAGGACACACAAAAAACGGTGAAGTATGCACATGTAGACACAAATGCAGTTCTGTATTGTAGAAGATGAAGTGCAGAACTATAACGAATGCAGTTCATTATCACGCAAGATGCATGTATAAACGTACAAAATGCACGTTTGCACAAAAAGTGGTGGTTAAAAAAAATTACTGATCAAAAATAAAATAAAACCACGTGAATAAAAAAACACGTTCGCATACAACCACCCAATCGGAGCGGTTCCATCGCCACAAGCCCACGATCACAGATGCAACACCAAACCACAATCTGCATAACTGCATCGTCAGCGAGATCGTGCAGTTCATCCGACGCGGCCATCCCACCCCGCGCCCTCCCCTTAAATTTAGACCCCTGCCAAAGGCCTTCTCATCCACAACAACAAAAGTATCCATTGCGCTGCCACCAAATCGCTCCATATCCACGCAAAAGCACCAAGCCCTGCTACCGACGATGACGTTCACCGACGAGTACAAGGGCGACAAGGCCGTGGAGGCACACGGCAACACCAAGTTGCACCTCATTCACACCAACGACAAGAAGCAGATGGCGATCTCCCTCGCGCAGTACGAGCGCCACCTTAGCCTCCAGTGCCACAAGATCGTCGGCATTGATCTCGAGTACGAGAATGAGCTTGATGCGACGCAGAAACCCGCCCTCTGCCAGCTCTCCATCGACAAGAATCACCCGGTGCTGCTCTTCCAAATGAGCGCCGCTGAAAGGTGCACTGTCTTCGACAACTTCCTCGCTGACCCCAGGTACACCTTTACATGATTCTCCATCGTTGGCGACAAAACCAGGCTAGAGCGCGTCAAACTGGAGGTCACCAACTTCGTCGACATCCAGAAGGAGTGGAGGGTGCCCGATGCAACCAAGGCGTTGGACTCCCTTGGAGACGTCTCCGGCATGCTCATCCACGACTACTACAACAACATGAAGAAGAAGATCACCAACGACGAGCACATGCGTTGGGCTACCCTGCCTCTGTCCATGAGGCACATCGAGTACGCGACAAAGGATGCCTACGCAGCGTACGAGATATGGAACCGCATCACCCTCACCCAGGATGGCCTTCGCCGTGCAAAGCTGGAGAAGGAGGAGCCCCCCAAGAAGCGTGCCAGGAGCAGCTGGGAATGGGAAGAGCCTAACTATTTAAGAAGAAGATGGTGCCGGCCAAGAGCCAACAATGCCAGCGTTGTTTTAGAATTATCATCAAATTTGCTTTATGTTGTTTCCTTATGTATCGTTAGTTTGCTTGTGTGCTGAACTTAGTTTGTTTGCCATGCAGAATCGCTTGTAATGATGAACTTTGATTATGTTAGATTGCTATCTGTTCAACTTATTTTGTTGATGATGAAATTGTCGTACAAAATGCAAACTGGACGCATGTAGTGCAAATTTTGTGTACGAATGCAGTACATACTCTGTCGAATGAAGTTTTAACATACCCAACAAAGCAGTGCACGAACCTAAATTTGAAAAAAGGAATTCATAGGAGCAAAAACACAAAAAGAAAAATGCAAACACGTAAATAATCAATGCAGTGCATAAATATATGAATGTGCAGTACAGAACCATAATCAATGAAGTACATGTATGATTTACTAAGCAGTGCACTTCCATACATTGGAAAAAAGACTATATAATAGCAAAAACATGGAAACAAAAAATGAGAATTGTACATGCAGTACGGAATGCATGCACATGTAGTACAGAACCCCGATCAATGCAGTGCACGCCACGACATTGAAAACAATTACTTAAGACAGAAAAATACAAAGAAAAAAAATTGACCACCCAGGTGCTACTGGCCCCAGCCAGTCTCGTAATAGGTCTCCGCCCACAGAAGGCGAGTCGTTCTGAGTCACAATGCATGGGGCCGACCACACTTGGGCCCACAGGTCAGTGAGCAAAGAGCAGCGAGCGCCGTGTATAAGCACCCAAATACGTAACAAGAGGAGTTTGATACAACGGCCTCGCCACCGCTTATAAACATGTCGGGCGCGCCTTCCGCGGTAAGGTGGGACTAAACATTAGACCGCACACAACGCATCTGGAACCAGCCGTGCTCACATGCCAACTTGGGCCGAAATGCGTCTTCACTATCCGAACACAGGGCCAACAAGGCCCACTAAGAAAAAGCAATAAGTTCAAAACGAAAACATCAAAAGGAAAAATGATATTTTTTAAATGAATAACAACAAACAAAAAAATGTGCATCGGCACTGCCAGAAACTATTAATAAATAAAACGCAGGAAGCCCGAAGTCAACATAAAAATGCAGTCCGCGATGTACAGCAATGCAGTTCTCCACGTGGAAGCACGAAGTATTCTGTTTTTCTGAATTGCAGTTCTCTTCACTCTGCAATGCAGTATGGCTAAAATGAAGAATGCAACCCTGTTACTTAAGCAAAGCAGTCCAACACCCCTACCCACACTACCCTCCATCCACACAAAAGCTTTATTACCACAAAAATCAAGAGAAGAAAAGAAAGAACTCCATCAAGAGAAGAAAAGAAAGTACATCTGTGTGAATCCTAATCCGATATAATGCAGTACACTATGTGGACCTGCAAAGTTCTGTTCTGATAGCAAAGAAGTGCAATGACTTGGACAATTCACCAAAAACACAATCATCACATTTTTTGAAAGTTGTGTCAATACATTGAACTAATCACGAAAAAAGAGGCGACGATGTTCCAGATTTCCAACGCACTAACAGAGCCTCCTCATAGCAGAACCTCTCTGCAGTTGCCACGTAACTTAAAACAGAGCCCCACCACGCTATCGCCCCGCTCTACCTCTCCCACGTCCTGTCAAGGAGAGCAGAGGAGAGCAGAGGAGAAAACACAACTGCTTCGTCCCCCCAAAACCCCCATTGCATCTTCTTCTCCACACTTCCTTTCACTAACCTCTCTCTCTAGAACAAACATGAGAGAGCAGAGGAGAGTCATGGCGGATGCACCTCTGTACAAGCAGCACCGCACGAACACCAGGGAGCTCCACGACGTCCACCTCCACGGCAATCACAAGCTCCACGTCATTTGCATAAGCAAGGGTAAAGATGTGGACAAGATGTTGTCCACGTTTAGGAGGAAGCTCGGTGGAATGCCCGTCAAACTAGTCGGCATTGATGTCGAGTACACGCACTACGTGAAGCCACAGCGGGCAGTAGTGCTCCAGCTATGCGTAGAAAAAAATGCCTTGTCTACCACATCTCTGCAGCTAAACATAGGTAAGAATAACTATCAATCTGTACTATTGCTTGTCAATATTGATTTTAAATTTTCTGCACTGCAATTGCCAAATATTTAAACTTTGGTTCTCATTTTTGAAAAGCATGGCATACGAATTCATTGACAGTTTTCATCTGGCTCCATGTTTGTCACTCATGTGTTCAATTCTTGAATTATATGATCTAGCAATACACGCAGTTTAGTTCTGTTTTACCAAATACAAATTATTTGGCTGAACAATAGAAAACTGCAACTACAAAACATGTATGAAATTAGGTTCAAGAATACAAGCACACACAAAACATGCATTGTTTATGCAATCTATTATCAAATTTACTAGTTATGTTGAACAAAGTATTAGCAACTACTCAATGCAATAGATTCAAATATTCATATTGCAGTTCAGTTTCAGAAAAAACAAAAAAAATGTTGGTACTTCTAAGAAATAAACTATATTCACTCTATACAAACATATTGCAGGCCAATGGACCTAGACAAATTCCTCATGAATGATGAGTACACCTTCGTCGGATTCGCTATTGAAGGAGACAAAAGCAAGCTAAAGGTATCCGGTTTGGAGATCAACTCCGACAACTACATTGATATTCAGGTGGAATGGAGAGACCCATACAATAAAAAGAAGTTTGACTCTTTGGCTAATGTTGCCGGCAGGATGATAGACATTCACTACCATGACATGAAGAAAAAAATTAACCACAAGGAGGACCATACTCTGTGGGGATTTTGCCCACTGCTAGAAAAGTTTATCAAGTATGCATTAATAGATGCATTTGAAACATATGAGTCATGGAGAATCATCTACGATGTCATAATGGGACTGGACAGGGCAAAAAGAGACAAAGAAGCAAAAAAGAAGAAGAACAAGGCTGTAATCCAATACAGCAACTAGAAAAAATTAGGGCTATGTTTAGTTTCACTTTACTTTAGTCGTTGTGTTGTTCTTTGTTTCATGTATGCAAGCTTTTGATGATGTCCGTTGCTTCATATCGAACATTTCTTTTGTAAAAACAATGTCAGTTTGCTTGTGATCAATTGCTTTCGCAGAACTTAGTTTGTATTAGAACAAGTATCTAGACAACTTTGAAAATTTTAATGTGTGATACCAAAACATAATGTTCACATACAAAACATATTCAAAAAAACATTAAACAAATAAAATTTAGGTAATCTAACTACAAACTCATACATAAAAAAGAAAAGATTAATGCAGTTCACAATGGTAAAAAAAGGAGTACACATGTGTCCACATGCGGTCCACAAGTAGTAATTATAGAAAAAGAACATTAATATTAATATTTCTAAAAAAAAATAATCCGCAGACCATTCTAAACAAACGTGAATACTGTTCACTGAACAAATATAAGGCAGTTCACGAAGTGTATACATGAAGTGCAGTACATGCATAAATGTAGAACGACAAGGGCCGCAGCAACTTTCGTGCGGTGCCCAACACACAGACTTGCTACACGCAGTGCAGTACTCAACTTTGGTGCAAGCAGTACAAATTACATCATTTGTACTACCACGAAAATATATATCATCCAAAAAAATGCTTCATATAAGGAAAAAAAATTGATCACCCAGCTGCAACCAGGCCCCAGACATTCTGTTTTTCCATCAAATGGGACGCACGCAACCCCAGAGCCACAACCCTAAGATAGACGGGGGGCGACGGGGTGTGACGGACTCGCCTACGCATGTGGCGCTGCGGCACGCCGCGTCGCCGCCTGCTCCGGCTCGTTCCAGGATCGGCCTCGCAGGGGGATGGGGAGGGGGGTCACGACCCCCCCTCCCACCCCCTGCTCGGCGTCGTGCTAACGCACGTAGTGCGCTTGGTTGACAGGCGAAGTGCGGAAATTCTGTTTTTCCAACAAATGGGATGCATGCAACCCCAGAGCCACACCCCTAAGATAGACAGCGGGGCGACGGGGTGTGACGGACTCGCCTATGCAT